>NC_056741.1:525389393-525646893 GCF_019279795.1 Protopterus annectens
TGCCCACCCTCCACAAATATAAATATAGTAACACCAAAAATGCTCCACATATTTGAACTTAAACAGTGAGGTAATGTAATGGTAAGGTACAGTTCAATGGAGATGCTTTCATAGGAAGCATGGGATTTGCAGAAGTACAAGGTAAGGTAAGATGTCATCAAGTGTTTTATATGGCAGCAGGCAGAATGGTGAAAGAAGGAGTAGGTAACAAGAAGTCTGGAAACCGAGCAGCCCTTACAGACATCAGCTGAGATGGATATTAAAGGGCAGGATAGCAATAACGGGGAGGGGGGTGGAATTCAGCACATCAAATTTCAAATGGAACAGTAATAAGGCAATTCAGCAGGGAGAGGAGCTGAATGAGGTTATGCTGCTATGTTGCCTGATTTGGCAAAAGTACATTGAACCTAGGAAATGGCACTTGATCTTAATGATGCTGGAATTTATATGCTGACCTTTTGTTTTGAGATCACAGTTTATGTCCATTTTGACAAGTCTCATGATGCTATATTTACCGACATTAAATTTAAAGTCATTACTACTACACTAGGTTTGTATTCTTGAAGGCAATTTTAGAGAACTTTGTCATCTCTTATTAAAGTAATTGTATTACCCAATCTGCAGTTATTAGCATGTCTGATTACCCACTAGCCATTTCCATGTTAATACCTAAGAGATGTGGTCCACGAGGAAGGGGCTGTAGCAAAACACTCTGTAGGACATCAGTGGTGACCCTGCTACCCCTGGAGGTAGTACCCTTTACAATGAGCTCTTAAGATGGCTGGGTGTTATTGCAAATTATACATATACAGTTAAAAAAGGTGTTATGGTTGACTGTCATACCTAAAGGCAATTAAAACTGTTGCCATTTCACTATTGGCATGAATGTTGTGAGATATTTGAGGAAATCAGAGTCTCTTGAAAAAACATGCAGACACTGAGACAGTATTCAGACTTTGCAGGGAAAGGGTCCAGGTTAGAGTTAGGGTTAAGTTTAGCATGCATAAATAATCATGGGCTACCCCATACCCTGCCTCGGTCCCTAACCCCAAACCCTGCCTGTAACAGTACCACTATACAAGACACTTGGATACACTTCCCATACATTAGCACACGTGCACAACACTAAAAATATCCCATAACCTATATCTTACTGTAATCCTAACCCACAAGCAGTCTCACACACACACACACACACACACACACACACGCACGCACGCACGCACGCACGCACACACACACACACACACACACACACACACACACACACACACACACACACACACACACACATACTCCTAGCTCCTAATGTCAAACTTTTGGAACATTCCAATGTTTTTACATTAACACACACAGCCACTTGCTGTAACCCAAAGCACAATAAATGCTTAACAAAAAAATATTCAAATTACTCCATTCAGCAAACCCTGTCCTTGACAGACATAAATTTCTGTAAAAAAACACATTACATTCTGTCAGCCAAATCAATATTCGACAGAATGAGCTGCCATCATATGTATATTTCTAGGAGACAGGAAGGGAGAGTTTTAATACATACGACAGTATTAAAAGAGTATTAACTGTAATTGGCCATGCTGTCAAATCTGAGAAAAACCTAACATTAAAAAGTTTTGACATAAACTGTGCCTTTGAATCAGTTAACTGGGATTACCTCTTCCTTATATAAGAAACATTAAACTTTTCTAATAAATTAATACAACTTATTTTGCACCTTTATAATGTATCTAAGGCATACATAAAAATTGGCACATATCTTTCACATAACATTCCAATATATAAAGTAACCAAACAAGGTTGTCCCCTCTCCCCTTTGCTATTTACTCTCATAATGGAATCTCTAGCTAATTATATAAGGATAAATTCTGACACTGAAGGATTTAATCTGAACTCTGAAACAACCTCCAAAATGCAATTATTTGCCAACAATATTCTCCTTACCATTAAAGGAACAAATGCAACATTGCAAGCTATACTTGATCTAATGGAATATATGTTTTTTTTTGTAAATCTGGCTTGATTTTTAATGATAATAAAACAAAAATACTATCCATAAATTCAGATACTAACCTTTGGGATCAGAAATGTATTAAATATTTGGCTAAATCAGACTGTTTAACATATCTTGGTGTTACAATAGCCAATAATATAAATTATATAATAAGATTAAATTATTGTAATAGTATATGATCTGATATTGTTAATCCTTGTTCATTCCTTACGCATGGGTATCGGTTCCGACCTCGGAACTAAGCCGGCCATTTTCCAAGCTCACATCAACTTCAAACTCTCGAGCTAAACTCTTACCCACAATCCCCCTCTCCCTGTTACCTCAGATTTCATTTGCCGCGTTGCCATTCGGTCGTGTCAAGCTACTTCTCTTGAGCTAAGTACAGTTATTTGTTGTTTAATAGTCTTTCATATTACTTTTCTGTCTGAAAAGTTTATATTTCATTGTCTCTTACCCTATCGCATCTAGCGTACATTTTTTCTTCAGGTTTTTCTGCTCTTTTCTCTACCTTTTTACCGCAAGGTATTCTCTCTTTACCATCGTTGGCAATCCTTCCCTTTTTTCTCATACTTTCGGGTATTCTTTTGTACCATGGCTGGTACCTTTTTCTATTAATTAATTTGCTATCATGGCAGAAAAGAAAGGTAGTCCAGGGTTTAAGCGGTGTTCTGATTGTGGACACAAACTACCTACTTCTGATGCACACTCTGTGCGATTATTGTTTGGGGTTGGGGGCATCCCATTTGTCTGTTGACCCGCCCTGTACTATCTGTGAAAACTTTTCAAATAGAACTTTGTTGGAAAGGAAAAACAAGCTGTTGCTGAAGGGACTTCTTAAATCTCCCTTTTCAGAGGCTATTTCTAGGTCGGAGGCCTCAATCCCTCCTAGAGCCCATAAGAAAATCTTGGATGTTCCTACCAAGGCTAAATCTTTGCCTTCGTCCCCGGCTGGGGACTCCCACCAACCAAAACCTAAAAAGGCTAAAGTTTTGGCTCTGGAGCTCACTCAGTCAGCACCAGTGCTTTCGGTGCCTAGACCTTCGGCTCCTTTAGTGATCTTGGCTCTGTCTTCTCCTGCAGCCTTCACTATATCGGCACCAAGGGGCGCCTCAGTTCAGACTATTACCACTGTATCGGCACCGACCGTTCAGTCGGCGCAGACCTTGACCACATCGGTTCCGACAGTGTCCTTGGAACCAACGCCTTTATTGTTGACTCCAGTTTTGTCAGTTCCAGCTTCAGTACCAAGAACCATTTTGGCACCGATCCCTGTGTCGGTGCAGACCATGACCTCGGCACCGATGACGTCTTCGGTGCAGACACCCGTAGTCCAGTCTCTCTCAGCACCATTGTCCTCGGTGCGGACAGGTGAGATGGGCACCAAGTTTGCCTCTTCTGTGGGCAGGCCTGTTTCTCCCTCAGTCTCCGTGAGGTCCACTAGAAGCCTTTCCGAACACGATGTGTTGCGTCTTGTGGATCAGCCGCTTTTGGCCAGAGGTATTCCACCCCTCAGGAACTATCCTTCCTTGGGAGGTGATCACCCATCTCCAAAGACCCCTTGTTATTCTCCTCCTTCATTGCCTTTGAAGTCCATGGATATAGCACAGTCTTCCCCTTCTGCGGTCCCCTTTATGGATCTCACTAAGGAACCACAGTTGCCTTCATTATAAGAAAGTTTTGCTATGACCCAGAATGTCAGTTGTGACATGCATTGTTTGCTGCTCCACAGCCATCCAGGGACTCCGGGTTAGCAGGCTGAGCCACTTAGGGGAGGGGTGACCCCTGTCCTAGACATTCACTCCTCTTCAGGTGGACCAGCCTTCCAACTGATGGCGAAGGCTTTCGCTGCTGCTGGCCATACTGGACTGTCTATACCTCCACCCTCCTCTGGTACACTGGTTTCACAAGTCGCACCTAGTGGACACCAAGTGCAAGAGCCTCAGGACATATTCCCACAGGCACCCCCTTTTCCGCTGTCTTCTCCAGCTTCTCCCACTGAGGAGGTCCACCGGAAAAGTTCTTGAAAGAGGAGGCACATGGACTCCACAGAGGACTCCCTCACTGAAGACACAGATCTTGATGAGGGGGAAGGATCCCCCTGGTCATCCTCAGAGGTATCCTTTGGTGATAGCCTCGAAATCCTGAAACAGAGAGGTGACTGGCAGTCCTTTAATCCAACCTCTGAGGAATCTGTGTTCTTGCAGGCCTTTTGTGCCCAGCCCCATACCTCCTGGGTTACTCCACCTGCTGATGAAGCTTATTGTGCAGAGTGCTTGGAAGGCTCCTGATTCTGCCAAAGCTATTCCCCAGAGGCCACATAAGATTTTGCGCCCCCCTGCTTCAGATCCCCATTGGTCCAAAGGTCTTCCTGTGGATGCTTTGGTGGTGACGGCCGCAACAAAAAAGGATCTGGCAGAAGAAGAAAGCCAGACTACTGTCCATCCGCCTAACAGAGTCCCAGGCACTGGACAGGATAGGGAAGTGCACCTTTGCTTCAGCGAACTTTACTAGCAGGTCCCTGAATTATATGGCACACTTTATCAGGCTTCAAAGGGATCTGATTTCTGAGTTCTCTGAAACCTTGGCTGGTGCCATGTCTGATGAGGTCCGTGACAAACTGGCCTCTCAGCTGGCCACCACTGAATCAATATCTAACTCCTCTAGGCGACTGATATCTCACGCTTCAGAAGGAGCAGCTAGAGCAGCGGGTTCAGCTGCGGTCTTGAGACGACATGCCTGGATGCGCTTGTGCAATTTCATGGAACCCTTTAAGGCTTCCTTTCTTAACGCTCCCATTGAGGCCTCCTTGTTGTTTGGGCCCAAAGTTAAAAGCACACTGGCCAGATGTGAACAGGACGATAAGACCCTTTCTGCCGTAGGTGTCTGTTATTCTTCCCCTCAACGTGCTTTCTCTTGAAACCAAAAGAGTAGGAAGATATGGTTCAAGAAATCTCAGGGTCCTTTCCGTGACACACAGGCTGAGTTCTCCCCTAGAGGCAGAGGGGGAAACTCACAGGGAAGATGTTCTTTTTGGAGCAGAGGGTGTCCGCGTAACGAGGGCTCCAGGGATTCTTTCCCTGGTCAGTCCTACCAGCGCTCCTGAAGAGCGGCCCAACTCCTTTCCTCTGGAGGTGGTTGGGGGACGTTTCTCCTTGTACCCTTCTGCCTAGCTAACCATCACCATTGATTCTTGGGTACAAAGGATTATAACCAGAGGTTATCATATCCCCTTTGATCTTTGTCCTGCCCCTTCAAAAAACCTTCCCGACATTCCACCCAGTCAAAGGGAAGAAGAAGCACTAGAGATAGAAAAGCTACTAAGAAAGAGAGTCATCCAAATAGTCCCTCCAGACCAGATAGGATCCGGATTCTACTCAAGACTATTTTTGGTGCCAAAGAAAACTGGGGACTGGAGACCAATTTTGGATCTCAGTGTATTGAACAAGTTTGTGAGAATACAAAAATTCCAGATGGTCACAATACAGTCTATCCTCCCGCTTTTGGAAAAAGATGATTGGATGTGCTTGATAGATCTTCAAGATGCGTACTACCACATAAAAGTGGACAGGCCATCAAGAAGATTTCTGCACTTCCGTCCGGGAGCCAGTCACTACCAGTTCAGAGTACTGCCCTTCGGACTCTCTACAGCCCCCAGAGTGTTCACAAAGTGCATGGCAGTTGTCACAGCTCACTTGCGAATTCAGGGATTCCAGGTGTTTCCATACCTAGATGACTGGCTCATTTCCGCCCCCACCAGACATCTACTGGTAGAAGTCCTGGCATACTCTCTCCTCGCTGCTAAAAGGCTAGGCATAACCATAAACTGGCAAAAATCCAATCTCACCCCATCTCAGTTGACAGAATTCATAGTGGTTATCTTGGACACAAAAAACTGCAGAGCTGCTATTCCAGAGCACAGAATTCTAAGGATAAAGCAACAACTGATTCCAATCCTTTCAAGGGAGAAATCCACGGCTCACTTGGTTCTACAGCTGTTGGGTTCCATGGCATCCTCCATCACCATTGTTCGCCTGGCCAGGTTTCACATGAGGCTTCTATAATGGCTACTGCTTACCCAATGGTATCCTTTTCAGCATCCTCTTTCAGCCATGATTCGAGTAACCCACAGGTGCAAACAGGATTTAAATTGGTGGATGACACACAATCTGTCACAATGGTCTTGCACCTTCTCCCCCCAGCAACCAAAGGCCACAGTGACCACGGATGCCTCCCTGATGGGGTGGGGGGGCTATGTCAGGGACAGACAGTCCAAGGCACTTGGTCCAAATTGGAGGCCCATCTGCATATAAATGTTCTAGAGCTGAGGGCGGTTCTTCTGGCATTGCAAGCATTCCATCCCCTGCTGCCGTCTGGGACAACTGCGATTCAACCAGTCAACATGGCGGGGGTCTGGTACATCAACAAGCAAGGCGGAACCAAATCTTACCCCCTTTGTCGAGAGGTCGTGAGGATATGGCAATGGGCGATGGCTACCAACCATTTTCTTCTAGCGACGCACATTCCTGGGAGTTCCAGCGTGATAGCAGACAGACTCAACAGGTGCATTCTTCAACCTCACGAGTGGTCCCTGAATCCTTTGATAGCGGCGGAGATCTTCCACCGCTGGGGCCATCCTTGCTGCGACCTCTTTGCATCCCCGACCATCTACAAATGCAGCAACTACTTCACCCTGATTCCCCCTCCCGGACAGTCACCCAGGGATACTCTAGTCCACGATTGGCCCTTGGGTCTTCTTTACGCATTTCCCCCTTTCCCCTCATTCCCCAGTTTCTGAAGAAAGCCTGTCGGTTGAAGAGCAAGGTGATCCTCATAGCACCATATTGGCCTCAACAGATTTGGTTCCCCTTCCTTTGGCCTCACCTACTAGATCGACCATGGATTCTCCATCCAATCCCAGAGTTGATCTCACATCCACAGAACCTGATTCATCCCAACTTGAACAGCCTGAAGCTCACGGCTTGGCTACTCAAATTCCCTTGATTGCAGGCAGAATGATCTTTCTTTACCAGTATGTGATATTCTCATTGCATCTCATAAGTCTTCCACTAGAATTACTTATCTGAGCAAGTGAAAAAGATTTACATGTTGGCTGAAAGATAAAAAAGTAGATCCCTTCTCAGCACCAGTGTCAATAACACTAGACTATCTGGCCGACCTTTTTCAATCGGGTCTATCGGCCTCTACCATTAGAGTTCATTTGGCTGCAATTTCTAATTTTCATGAGGGTGTCCAAGATTCCTCTCTTATGTCCCACGAATTGTGCAAGACCTTCATAAAAAGTGTGAATCATCTGAAGCCACCTTTTAGAGAACCTATTCAACCATGGGATTTATCATTAGTTCTACAAACTCTGACAATGCCACCTTTCGAACCAGCCTCTTCTTGCGACCTCACGTATTTGCAATGGAAAACCTTGTTCCAATCACCATTACTTCTGCCAGACATATTTCTGAGCTTCAAGCTTTATGTATCAAGAGTCCGTACTTGATTTTTCATAGAGATAGAGTGTCTCTGAGAACTAATCCATCATTTCTGCCTAAAGTGATCTCTGAAATGTCCATTAATCAAGCCATTGAATTGCCAATTTTCTTTCCCAATCATTCAAACAGAGGAGAGTATTGCCTACATACCTAGATATCCACAGGCAAATTAATTTTTACTTAAACAGGACTAGGCCCTTTCGTAAATCTGACCAGTTATTTTTGGCCTTTTCTGGACCGAGATTAGGATCTGCTGTTGCTAAGGTCACATTAGCTAGATGGTTAAAGGACTGTGTGACCTTCATTTATACACAACGCAATATCTCGTTGCCTACTACCATGAAAGCTCATTCAACAAGGTCGGTGGCAAATTCTGCTGCCTTCCATGCCAGAGCTTCCTTACATGACATCTGTGCAGCTGCAACTTGGGCTACTCCTCATACCTTCATCAATCATTACAAACTGGACTTGGCCTCCAGGGAAAGAGCATCTTTCGATTCTATGGTGCTCAGGAATGTCCTTCCATGAGAGCCTCCTAAGAATACAGGTAGCTGGGGACTCTGTCCCATGCGTAAAGAATGAATGAGGATTAACAATATCAGATAAAGAAGTTATGTCTTACCATAACATTCCATCTGTATTGTTGATCCTTGTTCAGTCATTATGACCCTCCCTCCTTCCCACTCCTGTGGTTTCTAGTGGATCTCACCATCCGGTTCTCTTAGGTTATTTGACCAGAGGTAGCCTCTGCCTTCTTTGACTTGCAAACTCAATCTGAGGTAACAGGGAGAGGGAGATTGTGGGTAAGAGTTTAGCTCGAGAGTTTGAAGCTGACGCGAGCTTGGAAAATGGCCAGCTCAGTTCCGAGGTCGGAACAGATACTCATGAGTAATGACTGAACGAGGATCAACAGTACAGATGGAACGTTATGGTAATACATAACTTCTTTTTCTTTAGCTAGCCTTATCTCCAAGTGGAAACAACTCTTATTTACAATGGATGAGAAACTTTTAATAATTAAAATGATCATTTTACCCAAGATACTTTATATTATACAATCCACATCATTAATGCCACCAAAAACACTGGTTAAAGAACTCAACACAATGCTTTTGAAGTTCCTGTGGTACCCAAATAAACCCAGAGTAGCTCGTACTCAACATATGAGGGATTGGTCCTTAGGAGAGATAGGTTTACCTGATATAGAATTATACTCCATATCATCAGTGATCAACACTTTCTCTCTATTAACTAATGAAAAATATTCAGCTAGATGGAAAAAATTTCAAGAAATTATTTGTTTCAATATTAATGAGAGATCCAGTTCTAATAAACTTCAAATGTTGGATAATCCATTTATTTGGATCTTAAAAAAATATTTTCTCCTGATAAACTACCAAATAATTTTCCCTACTATATGAAAATTTTATTGAAGGATTTCTGAAATTTTATATATAAAATATGATCTATAAACATTGGATATTTACTTGGTTTCCTATTGCCTACACAAAGGATGTTATATCTACTTTAAAATTTTCTGATAATATCTTGTTGAAGGAAAAAAATCTTATTTTTTGGTTTCAGTTCTTAGAAGGTGACAAGTTAATCTCATTAGACCACTTAATAACAAATTATGATTTTAAATAGAAACTCATGGTTACAATTCCAATCATAGAGACAATTCACGATCGACAGAATTAATGCAATCCCTCCATGTTCAAGAATACTAACACCTAAAATAATAAAATTTTAACTATATATATATTCTCCAAGATACTTCCACTAAATGTAAACTCTCAACTATATATACAGTAATTAACAATGAAACAAAAACTATAATAGATAATTATTGGAACTATTTCATATCAAGCAATAATAAGTCACTTTCTGATGATGATAAAAAAATAATATTGGAATCATCTAGGCAGACTACATCCTCACTTAGATGGAGATTATACTCATGGAAATTTATGAATAGAGCTTTTTATACACCTCATAAATTGGAATTGATCAGCAAAGAAAAGTTGTTATGCTGGGGATGCAAAACAGAAACCCAAGCAGATTGGTCACATATGTTTTATGACTGCATAGTTTTAAAACAATATTGTGAAAAAAAATTAATAATTTTCTTCAAGCTTTTTTTACAAATAAATTTAATCTATCTAAATTTTTGATTTTGTTCAATACACCAGTTCTTAATTGTGTCAGAAAAATCAAATACCCTTTATTATGGACTGTTTTGACAGTTGCCAGGAAAATAATAACTAGAAATTGGAAATCTGAATACCCTCCTCTATTTGCTGAATTCAAGCATATTCTTACTGAAATATGTCAATTGGAAATTATGACTATTAAGTCAAGAACTGCTAGAACACCCTTTTCATATGATATGTGGACCAACTTAAAAAAATGATTAGATAAAAATTCATGTGTTGCTTAATGACAATGTTATTTGTTTATAGTGTTTTGTTAAATGTATTTAATAGACACCAATGTAAATAATTTAGTATTTGTTAATTTTATGTTTACATTCTTTATTTTAATTAGCAATTTATTTTATTTCTGCAGTTGATTTTGTATTGTTAAAAACCTTAATAAAAACTGTTTTAAAAGGAAGGGAGAGTTTCACTGAGGAATGAATACAGCTGTATCTATCTGTGCATCTCTCTTTGTATTCATCCATCTGTCTCTATGGCTTACAGACACTGTTGTAGAGGACTTGAGCTCATTTCATAGTTGCATGAGCATATTGGCCTCACTTGCTATATCCTTGTGTTTTTATGCTTGCATCTCTGTGAATCAGGTTTATATGCTTACTTATTGCTGAGTTTTAGGTTGTTTGAGTTGCTATATGCTTGCGTTTTCTTACATGCTTTGGTGTGGATCATCACATTTATATGCATGCTAATTAATGATTTCTGTGTGTTCTGAGGTTGGTGTATCTCTGACAAAGAGCATGTCAAGCTTCATATTGCCTACTAGTGATGGTAGTTTCAATGAGTGCAGTAACATCTGAGTGAGAATGGGAAATTAAGACTGAGTGGGGGAGAAGCCCTTCACTTGAGTGATGCAGGACAGTTTGCTGTTATGTACAAAATGCTTCTTTTGTTGTATCAAAGCGGCTTGTAAAATTAGGCAGAAGGAGTAGATGCATTATCAGACTGCATTTACTTGAGTTATCATTTACAAGTTACTATGACCAGGCTAGTGTGATGTGAAGTTCCATATCGGTGTATACTTTGTATAGCTTATAATGGGATGCTTTAGGGCATGGTGCTGATATAAGCAGTTTCATTACTATTTCTTTTATAGATTCATAGGTGAGTGCTAGGCTAAGTGCCCTTGCAGGCCATTTAATCCTAGCCAATTTCCCCTTTTGTGCTCAAAATAACCTGTTCCATTTGGTTATAGATTGGCCTTACCTATCTCATGGTCGAAATTTTATATTATCGCTAATGAGAATAACTGGAATAATATCATAGACAATTTGAGGGGACCATTGCATGTGATAAAGCATTTAGGAACTGCCTCTGTCCATTAGTAGTACTGGAGCAGTCCTGGGGTAAATGTTTTGTTTCCCATCCATAGACTTAAGTTGCGCTTGAATATGGATAAGGATGAACTTTGTTTGATCTAGATCGAGAATATGTTCCATAGCAGAGGTATTTTCAGTGAGATATACCTATCCCTCCAAACTGTTCTGTTGATGTTGAAGAAGAGGTTCATATCCCTAGAACAAGTATTTCTGATGCCGTTTGACTTGCTGATGTACAGCAAATCCATTACTAATGGGTCAGAGAATGCCTTGTTTGCCAGACACAGGTCAACTCTTAGCAGTATGTTGAATACTGAGTACAGTGACAGGGCTTTGAGTTAGTCCATGTAGGATATATTGTTTAGGCTTTGTATCCTTTTATTAAGGTATCTCTGTGGGTATTCCAGTTGTTGCATGTTTCTAGACAAGTACATGCCAAAGAGGACATTATATTCAATGATTTGTCTAATATGGACTGAGTAGATGGGGACAATGAGATCCCTAGTTCTAGTCACAATTCCCCTGTGTACAAGCTGTGCAATATAGAAGGACTTTTTTACAACAGTGGACACATGCAGGTTGAAAGTTTGATCACTGTCCACATAAGTTCCCAAATCACAACCGAGTCAGTTCTTAGGGGAGTCTTGTCAGTGTGCTTGTTCCCTGGGGTAGATGACTTCCCAAAGGATACAGTAATTCATTTTTGGCATTTAGTATCAGTCATTGCTTTTCCAGCCTCTCTACTCAATCTTTTCTAACCTTCTCTGACTGATTCTTATAGTTATCATGCAATATTTTATATGCCCTACTAATTATCCTTTTTTAACAGCATCTTTATTTCTAGATTCAACTGAAAACTCTACCTGAGCAGATCTTTCACATAAGATTCCCTTATCCCTTTCTGTTTACCTATACTCTTATTTCAATCCCTGGTAGGTAAGGCAGTCTCTAGCCTGCAGTCCAAATGTCTTCTTGGCCTCATCCAATTCTGTTACCTTTTCCACTCTAGTTATTTGCTCCCAATATATTGGTTCCTTTACCAGGTTTCTCCAGTAAATTCCAGCCCCTCTTGCCTATTTTCTATACCCCTACTTGCAGTCATCATTATTGGCAACATCTCCTTTTTCTATTCTCATGTTGGCTTAGTTCTTGGAATACTTTCTGCTACATTTTGAATATAATATTCGGTATGATTATCAGTCTCTTTAAGGATCAGCATCCAATCCAAAATCCCACTATGTTTATTTCTTGAACTTCTACGCTGCTTCAACATCATCCCTTTTCATTTTGAATTATAACCTTCAGCTTGTGTTGTGTATATGAGCCTTAACTGTAAAGCTCTAAAATATCCCTTCAAATCAGGTAATCTTAAACCACCTTGTTGTATTGGAAGGAGGTACTTTCTCACATTATTGACCACACATTTTTTACTGCTGCTATTCTAGTTCATCCCCAGTGCTACTCAACATTCAGCACAGCCAAAATCCCATGAGAGTTTTCATGCTTTGAGTTTTTTATGTTCAAACATGTTTAGCTTATTAATTTTGTTATTAATGACAATATCTTTGTTTATTGTCGGTTGCAGAATATGCATGAGTTATGTTTTCTTTTTTGTAAAATGAATGTATTTTATTGTTTTGCTTTCTGATTCATATTTTTTTAGTGAGGTGTTTTATTTTATGATTTATATTGTTTTCTTGTTTGCCTTAACAGGTGATATCAAGGGAAGGCACAAGTAATACAGATCTGCAATAAAACCAGAACTTGGTCCCGTCAATCTGAAGTCGGTTTCTTTTAAATTTCAGTTCCATTTCTGGACCAGTGGATTGTACACATGGAGTGAAACAGAAGAAACCAAACTTCTTTTCTTTGGCACAATCTGATAGCCATAGGAAGAGTGGATTACTGGAGTTTTAGCAACTCATTTGTAAAGTGTGAGATCTTGAAAGGCTACTATAACCATGAGTGATTTTTGGCATAAGCTGAACTGCTGTATGGTGGAGAAAGCTCCCCCGGTAGGTATAATGTATTTGTGTGTGTGTGTGTGTGTGTGTGTGTGTGTGTGTGTGTGTGTGTGTGTGTGTGTGTGTGTGTGTGTGTGTGTGTGTGTGTGTGTGTGTAAGTGTGCATGCATGCATTTTGTTGTTTAGGAGATTTCTGCAGTCCTGAAAACTGTTTTTGTCAGTCATTTGTTCACCTATATATCAAATGTACAACAAATATACTGGTAAATACCCAAATCCATAATTTTCTGTTTCTGAGGCAGTGTCTGGGTGAGCTTATCATGGCCCAAGATGCATTGTGAGTCACAAGATCATGTTGGTGTGTTGATCTTTAATGTTAAACTTGTTCAATATTACTATGATCAACAGTGAAAAGAGACTGCCAACATATTCAACTTTGTACTTGCATATCAGGTAATTGTTTTAACTACTAATGAATACTGTCATGATTTTAAGTCTGTGCTTGAGGGACGAAACGCTGACTATGACCTAGATGACCAGCGTTTAGTAAGCAGCATGGACACTGAAAGAGCTGGGTAAGGAGGATACAAGTGAATGGGTTACATTGGCTTGCCCGTCTTGACAGGAGGGAAATGTTTTTTCCCTTTGGCCAAATTACTGCTGTATACTTTAAAGCTTGCATAACAGCAAAGGCAGCAGGACTGAGAGAGCTGGGCTTGATGATCCAAGTTAATAGTGGTAACCCTTGTAGGCATCTGTGTGGAAGCAAACACATAACAGGTGAGGGCACACAATGCCCCATAGTGATGCAGGTGCTCATATCAGTCACCAGGAGCCAGGATTAGAGACATAACCACAAATTCCTTGATGGAGAGGGCTGATGGTTGGCAGGCAAGGGGGGGGGGGGTATCATCATGCTATGAAATGCAGATAACAAATCCAGTTAATTGGATTCTATTATGTGATGTGTTATGCATGTTAATATGCTGGTTGATCAGCTATTTGCTTTAAATGGGTAATATTGCACAGGCAGTGTTCATCCATAGCCAGCATTTAGAAATGAATAAAGTTTTTTTAATTTTATTTTTTAAGAGCTGCTTTAAACAACCTTCCGTTTATATGCAATTTTGTTGAGAGTTGGTATTGTAATGTTTGTTACATCCTGATGGCTGACATAGTCTGTAATAATTACTTTCTTTTAACCTGGAAAAGTTCATTAAAATGTAAACTGGTTCTTCAACAATAACTTGGGAAATTATGAACATTTTTTTTATAAACTGTTACAAAGAATGCACATATAGTTAGCCGTTACTAAAATAGAGAGCAGTGCGCAATACAGATTAAATATTTAAGGTGCATTTCACAAGGTCACATGGTATATGGAAGTACAAGCAGCTAACACAATGGTTCATCTAATGATTTTATGTAAAGAGATATGCAGGACAGAGGCACACTTTTTAAAGTCATATGATGGAATAAGCACATGCACAGAAAGGCAAATATTATTATTATACTGTGAGACTTCAGGGCAGAAGAATGTATGTCAAGGGCAGAAACAACAGAGCTTTGTATCAGGAATCACCAGCCATGAAATACAGAAGTATTGAGGCAAATCTCAGCAAACATGGAAAAGTCAAGAGTAAACGTAAACAAACAGAGTTAGCAGCTATGTTTTATGTTTTTGCTGTTTGCTTTTTGCCTAGGTATGACTGAAAGTAGTTTATTTAGATCAACCTACTTACCCTGTTAACTACATAAAATATCTTTCAGTGTGTCAGCACATTCAAAGAAATACATCAGTCCTTTCTAAGAGACCCTGTGCACAAGTGTTTGGCATGTAAAGTGGTGTGCTGTAACAGGTGTGGCTGCAGCAAGGTAACACTGTGTGAACATTACTGCAAGAGTAAGTGGAATGCATGTTTTAAAAGGGCAGGTCTGATGGTAAACTGTGTGCCATTATTAGAGGGCAACTGATGATTGCCTGTTGTACCATGTTAAAAACACAATTAAGCACTTTAAATAGCATGGTTAAGCAGTTATATAACTATATCTAACTTTCCCTGAGGTTATGTAACTTCAAAGGATCTTATTTTATTTTTATTTTATATATTTGTTTTTTATTTACCGGGTTTAACCAACTTGGTTTAGTTAAAAACCCTTTTTCAGCGGGGCCCATGGAGAAAACCGCCAACATATTACAACATTTTTTAAACAGGCATTCAGTAATATACATAAACAGATATTAAGTAATATACATTAACAATTACACACACTTTTCCTAATCAAATTACATTCATATGAAATAAAGAAAACTGTTGCAGTATAAAATACATTTATGTATTTAGTAGATGTTGAATGTTGTCAACAAATTAAAATAAATAATTGAGCATTTGAAGGGGTGTATCAGTGAGTTAGTCAAACACATAATAGAGCTTGTTAATTAGTGATTAGAAATTCAAAGAAATGGAAGTAAGGGAAGGAACTCTGATGGCAGAAAATGTTAATACTGTAGTTAAAAGGTGAAGAATTAAGCAGGTTCAGAGAAAATTACACACACACACACACACACACACACACACACACACACACACACACACACACACACACACACACACACACACACATGGATATCATAAAGTTTATATCAAGCATAGATGTAGGGTGGTTAGCAGTGTCACAAAACTATGTATATGAATGGGAGGTAGTAGTAAAACTATTTAGGTATTGGTAAAGACTGGTTCTAGGGCATAGGGGTCTTAGTTAAGTGAAGCAGTTTGATATGACAAGCTGAAGATTACACTTGACATTTATCTTGGAGGGATACAGGAGGGGATCCATTGATTTTATAGGTGACGTTTTAGTTGTCTTTTAAATGAGTTTACATTCTGAATGAATGTCGGTGGTAGTCGGGTTTGATTCCATAGTTCAGCTACACTATTTGAATACAGAGTCACCTGCAGTATTAGATGATTTTGTTATAGTGATTAGTGTTTTTTCTTGAGAGCATTAAATTCTGTTGGAGGGGTAGTCTTGTATTAATTTATTAAGGACTGGGCACTTTTCTGTCTTATAAAGAAGCCTATGTGTTGTAGTTAGCTGAGAAAAGATAGATGATGTGGTAGTATAAACCAGTTAATTTCCCTGAGTGCTAGACAATGGTGTGGTTTAGTGTTATAGTTTACAGCAAATTTAACAGCGCAAACTCCCCCCCCTCCCCACCAAAAGGGCAAATATCTATCCCAGCAGAGTGCTGCCCCCGTGACATCTCAGATGCTCAGGTAAGAGCCGCCCTCTCCAAAGCAAAAAACACAGCATCAATGGGACCAGATGGTGTCCCGGGCTGCGTCCTACATGAACTCCAAGAAGAGCTAAACCCAAACATAAAACTACTGTTCAATCTCAGCCTTACTACAGGATATGTGCCCAAAGAGTGGCATACAGCAACAGTGGTCCCTCTCCATAAAGGTGTTGCCTCAACGGATCCTGGAAACTATCGCCCCATAAGCCTGACTAGCTTGGTCTGCAAAGCTATGGAAAGGATCATCATGGACCTCATAAATAAAGATATTGGGGACCTACAAACACTGGATCCTACCCAGTTCGGCTTTGTTAAGGGCAGATCCTGCCTCTTAAACCTGGTTGATTTCTTTGAAACAGTCACCAAGGCCATTGACGAGGGGAAGGTGGTCCACACAGCCTACCTGGACTTCGCAAAAGCCTTCGATACAATACCCCACTCGGGCATTATAGATAAGCTCACCAGCTTAAATATAAACCCCTATGTCACTAGATGGATTGCAAACTGGCTCAAGGACAGAACCCACATGGTTAGAATTGCTGGAGCCATGTCAGACTCCAAACCAGTTACAAGTGGTGTCTCACAAGGCTCAGTCCTGGGACCTCTCTTGTTCGGTATATATTTCTCGGAGGTACAGGCCAACACGGAAGGACTGTGGCTGACCAAGTTCGCAGATGACTGCAAACTGGGCACCATAATCGACTCTCCAGCCGACATAAGCATTCTCCAAAAGGGCCTCATAGAAACAGACAACTGGTGCCAGAGCCATAGCCTCAAGCTAAATGCCAAAAAGTGTGTAGTCATCCCCTTTGGCAAAAACAAAGTGCCCACAAATTACCACATAGGTGGTAATCCATTAAGTACAGAAGAAGTAATTAGGGACCTGGGGACCCAAGTTGATAGCAATCTCTCATTTGACAACCACGTGGCCAAAGTGGTTAGAAAAACATTTTATATAGCCCACCTAATCATGGAGGGATTCACATCTAGATCAGGGGAGGTCATCGTGCCTCTTTACTCATCCCTCATCAGGCCCATAATTGAGTACAATGCCCCTTTTGGGATGTACCTTGCCAGACACCGGCAGCAACTGGAAAGACCCCAAAAGTACCTCACCAAGAGGATCAAAGGGCTCAAACAGATGCCATATGCTGCCCGGTTAAAGAAACTCCAGCTCTACTCAGTGGCATACCGCCTGTTCAGAGGCGATCTGTGCCTGACGTATAAAGCCATGTCCAACCCGGAATTAATGGACATGCTACACCTCAGAAAGTCCAAATCCCATCGAGCTACGTTTTTCATTATTTTTTTTAACCATGTGTGATATATGATGGTCAGATTTCAATTGGTTATCTATTATGACATCCAATGATTTTGTATGGTTTACTTGTTCTATTATTTATTTATTTTTTATTTATTTTATTTATTTAACATTTGTTAACCAGGAAAGTCTGACTTGGAACAAAAATTGTAGATAAACGCCAACAACGTAACAAAAGTCAGAATGCTGACACGGAAGAATCACTGCTCGTTCAAAAGATGAAAAATATTTAATATAGAAACTTCACAGATAACACATACATGTGTTATCTGTGAAGTTTCTATATTAAATATTTTTCATCTTTTGAACGAGCAGTGATTCTTCCGTGTCAGCATTCTGACTTGGAACAAAGCCAATTTTCAGCGGAGGCCTGGGGAGAAATGCTCCTGATGCATGTTGTTGTTGGCAAAGGTGGTAATCAGTAGTGTTATTTTGGGATAAAAAGCATTTTTTTCGGTTAGAAGTTGTTGTGAATTATTTAGCCATGTTTCAATCAATAAAAAGGACTGATGTTTAAGGTCTTGGGATTTAGAGAGAGTTTTTGCAGAGCAGATTAGGGTTGAACCATCAGCATACTGAATTAGGGTAGCACTTTTTTATTTACTGGCAAGAAGGTGGAAAAATTATTTTTCACTTCACTGCTAGTATTCTCTTTAAGAGGTAGCTATGAGACCATTATGGTGAAGTGATGGAGAGCCCTGAGGATGTGAAATAAGAATTTCTGGTGGGAGAGAGTATCAAAAACTTTTGATAAGTTTAAGGAAGATGGTAAAAACTAGGTGTCCAGCATTTCTATAGATGTTGACAGTATTAGCAAAATCCAGCAAAGCAGTAGTTGTGCTTTCATGAGAACAGTAGCCATGCTGGGTCGAATACAGAAGTGGTTATGTAATAGATGGAGTTGAAAAGTTGCATACAAATACAATTTTCTATTTTTGATAGAGGATATAAAATTGCAACTGGCCTATAGTTTTAAATATATGTATTGATTCTGCTTGCACAGGGCAATAACGAAGAATTATTTCCTTAATGAGAGGACTTTATTTTCAGATAAAGATATTTATTAAAACTGAGACTGGATATGCAATGGCCCCAGCTGCTTTTTTAAGATATTCACCAGGTTTCAGTAGGCTGTAATTTATTTGTGGTACTTTGTGATGGTATATGTGGGAAATGGCTGGAATAACTGGAAGGAGAAATGGTGAAGGAAGTTATTTGAGTATAGACATCTAGCGCTTGGGTAGTCACCTGGTTAGTCAATGACAGTACTGTCTGTATAAAATGAGTATCGAATTGGTTGGCTATGGTATCATTTTGTTTCTGTCTGTTTGGTGTTGGCTATACAGCCTGTGCTGAATTTAATGTTGTATTGACTGAAGCCCAGAACAGCTGTGTGTGTTTGTGTGTGTGTGTGTGTGTGTGTGTTTTGAATGACTGAGTAATAGGTTTTCTTTTCTTAGGTGATAAGTTGTTTTGTTAGGTTTCTTAGTTGTCTATATGCTAGTAAAGTCAGAGCTGTTTTATTTTTTTGTCCAGACCTTCCAGACTTTGTCTCTTTGCTTTATGAGTTATTTAGCTACTAAGAATTGCCATGGGGCAGGGTTGGCTTTGACCTCTTTTGTTCTGACATTGGTTAGTGTGTTTTGAACACCTAGAAGATTGTATTCCTCTCAGAGACAGCATCAACCATGGGGACAGTCAGTAGTGACACCCACTTTAGGAAATGTAGTTTATTAATAAAAGCGCCTTCATGAAAAATAGTACATTTTATTATTAGACTGTAATGATACATTTTGGGGCGTTATGATGTAGAATGGTAAGTGATCACTTAGGCTGCCTGACAGAGTTCCATGAGATGAGATTTTATTTTGAGAAGGTTGTTATGATCCAGTCAAGGGTTGATTGTCTCACTTTGGCTTTGATATATCTAGTTTATGTGGTTATAAGTTGGGTGAACTTGTAAGGATATATACTATTGGGGGGGATTTTACAGAGACGTATGTAGTACAGATTAAGTGTTTAAGGTGCACTTCATAAGTTCAGCTGAGGTATAAGAACATGCAACTAGCTATGAATTTGAGTTATGCCTATATGAACAAAGTTGTACAGTAACAAGTAAGGGGTGGGATGTGAAGGTCTCAACCCCAGCTGTAGTTTTTGTTACCTCTCTGTTGACCATAGAGGCCTACTGAACAGATGTTCGCTTTTCAGAGACAACTTCGGAGCAGTGTCTGGTAAAATGACTTGCCCAGAGTCATACAGTAGGCAAATGAAGGTATAAGGAATCGACCCCTGGACCTCTGGCACAGAAAGCAGCTCATTAACAGATCTGAGCTTTGGTCTTGTGACCTAACTGTCAGACTGCACATTAAGCAGGCATAACTCAAATTCATAATGTTTATGCATGCAGGCAAATTATGCCTACACAGTAAGATACGCAATAATTAGATGCCTTTCATTATACTGGCAATCACTTGAACTTCATAAAGAGAGTGGAAGTAAAATACTGTTATTGACTCTTCACTGAGTCACCCCTAAAGTGGGTGTCACCAATGACTGTCCCCATGGCTGATGCTGTCTCTTACTTTGCTTATGTTTTACCTCCTATCACCTCTACTTACTTTGCACTACCTAATGCCTTGCACAGGTAGTATTTAGTTCTTTTTTTCTTCATGATAGGTCAAGTCCAAGTCCAGATGCTATAAAAAATTTCAATTCTGTATTTAAATACTGCTGTTGTTGCTGTGTGTTTTTGATTCACTAATTGCTGTTCTGTTGTTTTGTATGCTAATTAGTTGCTAACTCCTGCTTAGTAGTTTTAGTTAAACTCTTGTATATATATTTTTTTCTTAGTGTGTTACCTTAGACTGTTACAGTGGAGCTTTTCTCCTCGGGCCTCTACTGAAAATGGACATGTATCCAGTTAGACTAGCCCGGTCAACAAATGTAAAATAAATAAATAAAAAAAATAAAACTGAAAGATGTACAGTTTTGCTGTGCCTGCAGGACAACCTGATTAACAAACAACAGACAAAGTAAAACAAGATTCCATGAACAACAGCAATTTGAGTTTGGACCCCTACATACTCAGATAGATGCCAGGCATGGAAGTAATAAACTTCTAGATGCCCATGACATACACTTTACATTCAAAGGCACAATGAAGAGTGATTGTAAGACAGGTAGGGTGTGAGTAAGGGACCTGATGTATTATGTTAATATATAATCAGTGTGTAACACAGCATCTTTCTGAGTAACCTGTAAGCACTACATTTTCGCCTTTTGTGAATTGTTTGAGAACGCAGAGAGATAGTTACAAAGATTGAGGGGGGGGGGGGTCAGTGAGGTCATGTGGTAAAGTAATGATATTAATGCAGTCTGAGCCTGTCTGAAAAGTGATGATGATGCCTGCATGGGGAATGGTTAAGCAGTGGGACACACACACACTGACTGATGAAGATTTTCTCTTTTAAAAGCACCAGTCCACCTATTACATTGCATAGTTTATATTTAATCATATGAGATCCAATATTTACACAATTGGTCAACAGTCTGGAGAAAAAAAAGATACCAAAAAGTGATTAAGAATCATGACTCACTAGGAGACATGATTTGAAGGCAAAAAGCATGTCTAGGATATTGCATCACTCCATAGATTAATACAGCAGTAACCAACGACATCAGCGTGGTATATTGAAGATTTACCCATGGTTGCCATGGTTTAATCACGAGGGTGAAGTCCGAGTGATTAAATAAAGCCAACCGTGGGTAAATGTCAATATACCACTACCATGGAGTTGGTTATTGCTATTATACAATGACATTATTTAAAAAAAAAAAAAAAAAAAAAACTTACTTTTCTTAAATAATGTCTTTTTTAACGGTGCATTACTGTTCTTCCGTGGCTGGTGGTATACTGCTTCCTTGTGGTGATGTACTGCACATGCATATGGGACTTGTGTTCCCACGCATACCCAGTACATCAGTGCTCAGGAAAGTAAGCAAAGGAGAAAAGAAGATCTCTGTTGCTCCGCTTTTCCTTTATTTATTTATTTATTATTTTTTTTTTATTTAAAAAAATGGTTCGGGAAGTTTAGAGTAGGAGAGAGACAGAATGGAGGAAATACCAGGGAAATCAGGTACATGTCTTTAGTTTTAAACAACGTACCTGATTTCCCTCGTATTGTCTGCATGGTGTCTCTCTTGTATGTCCGGAGTCCTCCGGACTACAAATTTTGTTTTTATTTTTGTTCAAACAAAGTTAAAATTAAAGAATATACCAACAGAAAAAAGTCCGGGCAACCGGACACTTTTTTGTTGGTATATTCTCGGATTTACAATGGGCACTCTGGTTGGGCTGGCCAATCAGCGTGCTCGTTTTAGAATGTTAATGGCCAGTCATTGTATAATTAAGACTACATCATTGCCACCCACTGAAAATATCAAATGTCCTCAGCATTCCCACTGCAGTGGCACTGTAATAGATTGAGTTTAGACATACATATGGTCAGTGGATATTTGGTACATATTTAATTTCTTTACTAACAGCAATCTGTATTCCAACTAGGACCTGCACACTCTTGCTCTCGCCCAGTTATTTAAATTATATAAGCAATGGCTTTGGTGAAGCATAGTAGTGCACTGACAATGGTGGGATAATATTCATAAACAGAGCTGAGGGCTGTAGCCAGAGAGAAAATATGAAGTGGGCAGTATTTTATTTACTATGTAAGAAGGAACTGTTTCTGTTGTTGGTATGTGGATTACAGGACCACTATAGTCAGAAGCTGAAAAAAGTATATGTTGATAGTCATGCAATACTAATGTCATGCAGCACAATTAGTATATATCCAGTTATTTACATTATCCATTCAAGAGCTGCAGTGGACAAGAGCCTGTCTTTGCATTCAGGAGGTACAAGGCAATGAGAATCTAATCCAGGATAGGATGCACAACTGACTGACTCACTTACGCACACATGACGCAAACACAGGTATGCATTTTGGAGGACCACTAGTTCCCTAACATCATGTCTTTGGGAAGTGGGGTGTATTTTGCAGCACCCACTGAAGACCTATACAGATATAAGGAAGACATTAGACTGCACACAGAAGCACCTTTTCTGAGAATCAAACTGGAGAACACAGCACTGTGATGTAGCAATGCTGACTGCTGTGCCACTGTGACACCCAGTACGGCAAGTAGTTATTCCTAATGGCTTCAAGTGACCTTAAAAAGATGAACATACTAACATGATTTTGTTTTTTAGCTAACTGTTCCTAGAACCAGGCTGGATCTTGGTGAAATGGGGCTCTAGGGAGGGTAATGGGCCCCTCCCATGCATTCATTACAGCGTCCAGTAGCTTCGCTGTCTCTTCCCAGTTATAAACACTGTTCAAACCTGTTAGTGGCACACTATTTTATTCTTTACTTTTACAATGATTACAGAGATTTGGATTTAATTTAAACTAACCCTGATGGCCATTTGCGAAATAAATCTCACATTGAATAGAGAGTTAACAAGGGCAACATTAAACGTCTTTTGCAGTAGGTCCAGTTCTTGATACGTGAGTAACTCAAGTGTAACTAGAATTTCAGAAAGTCATCTGCAGAAGGCTGGAAGATAGAGCTGTGGTCAGTGCTTTTGCCTGCAGATTGGAGGGCAGATAATTTTTCAGTGCATGGCTAATGCTTGATGGATATGCCTGTACAAGAACGAAAACCAGATACTGAGGAGCAGGTGCATATTATATAGTTCATTGTATGTGTAAGAAGATCTAAGCTTTCACTAGGGGAAACTATGCATGGAAACCTTTCTGGGATGGGAGAGGAATGATATGTGCAGGATCTTCACAAATTATGCCCATTATTAAGCCTTAACTGTGGTGTCTTATTGCTCAAATCCTTTCTATTCAACCTATCTACAACAGCATCACCACTAGGGACAGTGAGCAAGAAGAGGGGCTAAAGCTAGTTAAAGAGGAAAAGAAAGGCTGAAATGGGGGGTAATTCTGCTTAGAGTAAAAAATGTGGACAACTTATTGTCTTTCAGTTATTTATTTATTAATTTGTATTTACAAGTTTAGTCTCAATAGCGACCCCTAACCGGGAAAAGCCGAAAGACACAACAACAACAACAACAACAACAAAAAAAGTCTCAATAGGACTATGGGCAACTTTCAGTGGACATCCTAGTTGGTCACCAAGTAGGTACTTTTTTGATAATACAGTGGGATCTTTTCAACCATCTGTGTTACCACCAACTCAAGCAGATATGACCTTGGTTTTAATGTCTCATCTGACTGTATCCACGTGTGTGTGTGTGTGTGTGTGTGTGTGTGTGTGTGTGTGTGTGTGTGTGTGTGTGGTACAGTTGTCTCACTATAAATAATTTCAACTTTCTCCCCAATACACTGCCATTCTTAGACACCTGTGGTGGAAAAGATCACTACTTTGACTCCCCAGATGTAGCAAATGGCAGAACATAAATCTTGACAGAGTAGCTTCTTACTGCTACTGAAGTGTCTTGTAGTAGACTGTGCCAGGAATGTCAGAAAAGGCATAACACGCACTACCCTTGGTGGTTACAAAAGTACCATTTTAAAATTGTTATTACTTGTATACCATTGTTATTACTTGTATACTGCTGTCATTACTTGTATATCATTGCTATTGCTTGTATACCATTGTCATTACTTGTATACCATTGCTATGACTTGTATACCATTCTCATTACTTGTATATCATTGCTATTGCTTGTATACCATTGTCATTACTTGTATACCATTGCTATGACTTGTATACCATTCTCATTACTTGTATACCATTGTTATTACTTTTATACCCTTGTCATTACTTGAATACTATTGTTTTTACTTGTATACCATTGTTATTACTTGTATACCATTGTCATTAATTGTATACCATTGCTATGACTTGTATACCATTCTCATTAATTGTATACCATTGTCATTACTTGTATACCATTGTTATTACTTGTATACCATTGTCATTACTTGTATACCATTGCTATGACTTGTATATCATTCTCATTAGTTGTATACCATTGTCATTACTTGTATACCATTGTCATTACTTGTATACCATTGCTATGACTTGTATACCATTCTCATTAGTTGTATACCATTGTCATTACTTGTATACCATTGTCATTACTTGTATACCATTGCTATGACTTGTATACCATTCTCATTAGTTGTATACCATTGTCATTACTTGTATAACATTGTCATTACTTGTATACCATTGCTATGACTTGTATACCATTCTCATTAATTGTATACCATTGTCATTACTTGTATACCATTGTCATTACTTGTATACCATTGCTATGACTTGTATACCATTCTCATTAGTTGTATACCATTGTCATTACTTGTATACCATTGTCATTACTTGTATACCATTGCTATGACTTGTATACCATTCTCATTAGTTGTATACCATTGTCATTACTTGTATAACATTGTCATTACTTGTATAACATTGTCATTACTTGTATACTATTGTTTTTACTTATATACCATTGCTATTACTTGTATACCATTGCTATGACTTGTATACCATTCTCATTAGTTACATACCATTGTCATTATTTGTATACCATTGTCATTGCTTGTATTCCATTGTCATTATTTGTATACCATTGTCATTGCTTGTATTCCATTGTCATTACTTGTATACCATTGACATTACTTGTATTCCATTGTCATTACTTGTATACCATTGACATTACTTGTATACCATTGACATTACTTGTATACCATTGTTATTACTTGTATAACATTGTCATTACTTGTATGCTATTGTTTTTACTTATATACCATTGCTATTACTTGTATACCATTGCTATGACTTGTATACCATTGCTATGACTTGTATACCATTCTCATTAGTTACATACCATTGTCATTATTTGTATACCATTGTCATTGCTTGTATTCCATTGTCATTACTTGTATACCATTGACATTACTTGTATTCCATTGTCATTACTTGTATACCATTGTCATTACTTGTATACCATTGTCATTACTTGTATATCGTTGCTATTACTTGTATTCTGCTGAACTGGAATAGCAGCCCAGTTTTGCTGAAGCTAAGGAAAGGAATTTAGTTTAGAAGTCAGTAGATACATTTGTATGACTGCCTTCTATACATGTGAACACAATCTGCTTTTAGTCCTGCCCTGAGTAGCCCTTATTCTGACCCACAGACAAATGCCTGCCATTCTACTTACAAGTGCAGAACCTAACAGCTTGAACTTTACAGAAATAAGACTTGGATGGCTGCCCTGGCACCACTTATCTCTACGAAGCCACTCGCATACTTTGTGTGTACAGTTGGCACATCATTACTGCATACTAATGTTTGGGTATAAATTCACATTTCTACCACATTGGTCTAACCTTCCAAGGAAAGGCTATGAGTCTTAGCTGTTCCTGGTGTGAAAAATTCTGAGAGGTACACAGGTTTAATCCTCTGGCCTGATAGTGAAAAGATGGCTTGACCTGAAGTGATTCTTTGTTAAACTGGAATGCAGTGTACAACAACTGCTAGTTCTATACCCTTTTTGACTTTGGCAAAAAAGAAGGCAGACACAGACTTCAAATATTAATCAATAAACTATCTACTATACAATATACAAAGTGTTGAAAAAACAGTTGGATCATAAACTAGTGACCTTCACCTTTGAAACTTCTAAACCTGCATATAATAACATTTCAGAATTCAAGGATTTCCAACATACAGATCTCATCAAATTCTATGACGAAGTTTCAAAACTCACTCACATCATCATAACCCCAGTTGTGGCCACAGCAAGTAGCTTCACAAAGAAGTTCTGTGTCCACTGAGGTAAATGTATAGAACTGGCAGAACCTATCAAATGTAAATATAATCGGACATTTAAATACAAACCATCTTGGTGTCTCACCAACATAAATAAATTCTACAACAACAGAAAAAACTCATTAGAATATATAGCAGATCAAAAGACCCTCAAATCAAGGACAACATCAGAAAAGTAACTAAAAACTTCG
Source organism: Protopterus annectens (assembly GCF_019279795.1). Classification (NCBI taxonomy): domain Eukaryota; kingdom Metazoa; phylum Chordata; order Ceratodontiformes; family Protopteridae; genus Protopterus; species Protopterus annectens. The sequence goes on from NC_056741.1 coordinate 525,416,104, forward strand.
AAAAATGTTGTTAGGACTACTAAGGCAGTCCATAAATTTAGGTTATCATAGGAAGCCAAAGACAACTACAAATCCTTCTTTATTTAAATTAGGAAACTAAGAAATGACACCTAGCATTGCTCTGAGTTTATTCAAAATGGCATTGCCTACTCTGACCCAGTAGACATTGACAACATACTAACAAATTCCATTGCAAACATTACCCTGGTGATTACTGTCCAAAGCCCACTTATCCCTGAAGTCTTCAGACATCCTAAGACTATAAATACTTCCTCCATAGCACCTGATGATATACCTATCTGTTTAAAATAAACATCACTAAACAAGCCCTTGCAGAACCTCTCATTAAACTGTTTAACCTGTATTCAGCCACTGGTTTCAGCCCTGAGGTTTGGTGTATAGCAGTAGTGATGCTACTCCACTAGGGTGGTGCCACTACTCACCCCAGGTATTATAAGCTCAACAGCCTGATGAGTCTTATTTGCAAAGTCATAGAACATATTATAACCGACTTGATAAACTGTGACTTTAAAAATCTTAACAGGCTAGTTTGTCAAAAGGATATCATGTCTACTGAATCTAGTTAAGTACTTTGAAAGACTAACTCAAATTCTTGACAGCAGGCATCTTATCTACATAGCATAACATGACCAGGCCATGCTCACTGACAACCCCCCATGCTAAGATAATTAGTAAAATGCATTACAAATAGATCCCTATGTGGTTAAATGGATTGCAGATTGGCTAAAGGACAGAATTCACATGGTGAGGGTAGTACGTGCCTCATTAAAGAATATGAAGGTAACCAGTGAGTCCTGTAGGGCTATGTCCTGTAAATTCTTTGTTTGACACTTACTTTTCTGATCACCATACCACAAACAAAGATCTCTGACTCACCAAGTTTGTGGATGAACGTAAACTTGGAGTCATTGTCAAGTCCCCCTCTCACACCCAAACCCTGCAAAAAAAATCTTTCACTTATAAATACTTGACATACTAAAAATGGGCTTAAATTGAATACTAAAAAGTGCAATACTGTCACATTTGTTAAAGTACACCTCCTCGAACATACAACATAGAAAATATCCCACTTCAAAATAAGAATAATTTCCTCGCCTTTGATCATCAGGTAATGACAGTAGTCAGAAGTTGCTTCTATGTAGCATAGCTGTTTTCCAAGGGAATGTCATCCTTATCCAGAGAAGTCATCATTGCATTATATTCTGTACTGATTAGGCCAGTTATTGAATGCAATGACACATTTGGGATGTACCTTGCTAGACCTACCAAACATGTAGAAAGACCCCAGAGGTTCCTAAATAAGAAGATCCCTGCTTAAAAATCCTAAGCTATCAGAAAAAAATAGAAGCACTGTGCCTGTATTAAGTATCATAAAGACTTCTATGGAGAGGTCTATGCCTTGTCTTCTGAGACAGTAGAGTCCCAGGGGGTCCTGGATCTTTTATATTTCCACAAATTGAATAGTCTCACTAATACCAGAACAAGAGATCTAAATCTTCACCAGTTGATAAGTTAAACGCTGTGGAGATAGGATCCAATGTCTGTCTGCCTGGGATGACATGTTGGACAAGCCACGCTGCTTTGCAAGGGATGGCTTACACCTGTCACCACTGGGCTTCCGGATATTGGCTAAGGCTCTTGCCACCCCCATAGTGCCTTTTTTAACCCACCTCCTTAGAAAACAAAAATGGAAAAAAACTAAGGGTAATGCTGCTCAACGCCAGAAGTCTAAATCTCAAGATGCAGGCACTTGATCCACTCCTCAGCATGGAGAACATCGACGTCTGTGCAGTAACTGAAACCTGGTTCAAGGCTCCTGAGAGCACCCCAGCGCTACCAGGCTATACCTCATATCATGCTTTTCGGCCCCAAAACCCGGGCCGAACCACAAAGGGAGGGGGAGTGTCCATATTCATCAAGGACACCCACACCTCCAGGTTAGTAGCAACACATGAAGCATCAGAGACCATACAGGTGCAACTAACCATAGGCAAAACTGCTATACAACTGGTAGCATTTTACAGACCACCCTCCCAATCTCAAGAACCCCACTCAGCCTTCCTGAAGACATTGGAGGATATGAATGTATCACAAAATACAATCATACTGGGAGACTTCAACTACCCAAACATAGATTGGGTACATTATTCTAGCCCTAATACCCTAGCCCAAAGGTTCCTGGAATACATAAATTCAAATGCACTGGAACAACTAGTCACCTCTCCCACTAGGGGAGATAATATACTAGACCTGATCATCACAAACATGGGGACAAAATGCTCCACACCGGAAGTATACCCCTCACTAGTGAGATCTGACCACAAACTAATCACCCTGGATATACATATCCCACCTCCACCCCCAGCACAAAAGACCACAGTGAAAAACTTCTGAAAAGCAGACTTCACTCTTCTTAAGACTGAGATGGTATCCTTTAAGCCCACTGTGCCAGTGGATATCACATCACACAATGCCGAATCCTTCACAAATGCTTTCTATGGACATCTCCAAGAATGCATTGATCATGCAATCCCAAATAAATCCAAGTCCCTCTCCACCAAAGGCAAGCGTCCTGTCTGGTGGACCTCAGCCATTAACAAATTGTATAACAAAAGAAGGAAGCTACTGCACGTCAGAGCAAAATCCCATGAAGGGAAGACATCTCTGATCAACATTAGCAGAAAACTACATTCTCTCATAAAAACATCCAAGGCCAACTTTGAGAGAAAAATCGCTAAGGACACTAAAGATAACCACAAAGCCTTCTTCAGCTATGTTAGAAACCTGGGCGGAAACCCTCAGATATGCTCAGAGTTGGTTCACAACAACAAAAAATACACTGAACCCACAGATATTGCCAACATTCTGGCTGACAGGTTCAGTGCAAATTTCTCCCCTCCCTCACCCCCAAAAGAAGAAATACTTATCCCAGCTGAATGTAATCTCCCTGTCATCTCAGATGTCCAAGTGAGAACCGCCCTAAACAAAGCTAAAAACACAGCATCAATGGGACCTGACGGTATCCCGGTTTGCGTGTTACGTGAACTCCAAGAGGAGCTAAACCCACACATAAAAATGCTATTTAACCTTAGCCTTACTTCGGGATATGTACCTGAACACTGGCGTACAGCAACAGTGGTCCCACTCCACAAAGGGGGTGCCTCTACAGACACTGGAAACTACCACCCCATAAGCTTAACCAGCCAGGTCTGCAAAGCTATGGAAAGAATCATTATGGAACTCATAAACAGAGACATAGGGGACCTACAGACACTTGACCCCACCCAGTTCGGCTTTGTAAAGGGCAGATCCTGCCTTTTGAACCTGGTTGACTTTTTCGAAACAGTCACTAGAGCCATTGATGAGGGCAAAGCAGTCCATACAGCCTACCTGGACTTGGCTAAGGCCTTCGACACAATACCCCACTCAGGCATCATAGATAAACTCAACAGCTTAAACGTAAACCCTTATGTCACTAGATGGGTTGCAAACTGGCTAAAGGACAGAACCCATAAAGTTAAAATCGCTGGAGCAATGGCAGACTCAAAGCCAGTCACAAGTGGTGTCCCACAGGGATCTGTCCTGGGACCCCTCTTGTTCGGCATTTATTTCTCAGATGTTAAAGCAAACATGGGAGGGCTGTGGCTGACAAAGTTCGCAGATGACTGCAAACTAGGCGCCATAGTCGATACACCAGCGGGCACATACATCCTACAAAAAGGCCTCACAGAAATGGACAACTGGTGCCGGAGTCACGGCCTTAAACTAAATGCCAAAAAATGTATAGTCATCCCCTTTGGAAAAAACAAAGTACCCACAAATTATCACATAGACAGCAACCCACTGAGTATGGAAAAAGTAATCAGAGACCTAGGGACCCAAGTCGACAGCGACCTTTCATTTGACACCCACGTTGCCAAAGGCTTTAGAAGGAACAGAAATTTAAAGGATTAGCTCTGTCATGAATATAGGAAGACACAGAGGACTATGATTCATAGAAAGGGTACCATGTAAAAGATGCAAAGTGTGCTGCTATATTAGAGAGCATAAACAGTTTAAACATCCCTTAACAGGTAAAGAACTTTATTTGAACAGTTATGCAGACTGTAGAACACGCAACGTTATTTACTTAGCTGTGTGCCAACTTTGTACCTCCTTCTACGTGGGAAAAACAACCTGTATGTTGAAAGATAGAATTCTGAAGCATTTCTCTGCCATTAGATTATGTAATGTACTTAATGCACTCTATCAGCATGTGATAGACAATCCGGGTCATACATTTATGTTTGCGGTTTTACAAGTTATGAAAACTGTTTAAGAGAAGGGGACTTGGTTAATCATACAGAATACAGTGAACTGAAATGGATTATTGAACTAGCAGCAGATAGAACTCCTGGTTTGAATAGAGAAATACCACTGAAGCCAGCCCTTAAGAGGAGGAGAGTGCAATACTGAGTTGTGATTGGTTAATTTTAGTTTAAATGTGATGAGATTTTGTATGCATTATATCTGATGAAGGGCTTAGACCTGAAAGCGCTTATGCATTTGTGATCTTGTTTTTATCTGTGGTTTTATTAAAGTGTAACTCAGCCTGGTGGTCTGTCTGCCTTTTATTCATTTGCTACAAGTTTGGAACTTTTGGGCAGTGACCTTTGGTGAAGGATTCCTGTTTTCGTTTGTTGAATAAATCTAAATAGCTGTGAAACATTTACGTTGAGAGTAGCATGAATATAGAGGAAAGAAGGGAATCTGTAAAGGTTAGTGAGTTTTTTAAATATCTCTACTCATTTTTTGATTTCAGTAGGAAATAGTCTTATACAGCAAGAGCTATTTTGAAAGCAGGTTGTTTCTATAATACACTGCACAAAAAAATATAGTCTGAGGGTGCCTATGTATTGTGATGAAACTCTGTTGCTAGACTGCTAGAAAGTGAAGGTTGGAAGCTGTTATGAATTAATTTTTAAGTAGTGATTATTAACACTGCTTTTATAGTTAAAGGAGAGTGTTAGGCAAATGGTGTAATCTTTTACCAGAAACATTAATAAAATAGTCAATTCTGTTTAGGGCTTTTTGAAAAGTTACAGTGTTTTGTGAATTAGCCAAAGTGACAAGAGGCAGGACATATTACATCTTGAGGATGAGAGAATTTTCAGTGATGCAATTTTTTGGGCTTCAGGGATGAAGTAACAGGATGTCCTGATATTAACAGAGAAACCTACATTACATTAGGTTATCTCCAGGAATCAGAAATACATAAAGGAGAGGATGAGAAGAGTTTATAATTATTTAATTTTGGTGGTGTTGGCTATCAGATGGTGTTTATTAATCTACTCTGCTTCACATGGATGGGGAACCTGTTCCAGAGACGGGGTAATCTCTGGGTTACATATCTGTCTCTCCAGCAGGTAGTATTTATATCACAGGCAAGGTTTAAGTCTTTAGAACAGGTAATTCTGGTGCTGTTTGTTTTGCAGATATGCAGGAGGTCCATCAGAGTAGGGTCTGACAATGCTATGTATGCCAGGAATTGATCTCCCCTCAACAGCCTGTAGGGGGCAGAATACAGGGATAGAACCTTGAGGTGGTCTGTATAGGATATTTTACTTAGGCTGTGTATTCTTTTAGTCAGAAACCTCTGTGGACATTCCAATTGTTGTATATGCCTGGTTAGGTACATACCAAATGGGGCATTGTACTCAATGATAGGTCTGATGAATGCCGAATACAATGGAACAATGACTTCCATGGACCTAAATGCCATACCTTTGTTTATAAGTTGTGCAACATAGAATGATTTCCTCTCTACTGTTGACACATGATGGTCAAAGGCTAGATTACTGTCTATGTGTGTCTCTAAGTTAATGTGTGTTGTCACTATGATAGTTACCAGGGGTGGATGACTTCATGAAAGATACTATCATGCATTTCTTGGCATTTAGTGTTAGTCCATGGCTCTGACACCAGTTGTTTTCCTGTTTCAGCCCTTCCTGGAGAACATTTGTGTCAGTGTGGGATTCAGTGACAGCTCCTAATTTGCAATCATCTGCAAATTTAGTCAGCCAGAGACCATTGACATTGGTCTTGACTTCAGAGAAGTAAATGCCAAAAAGGAGCAGTCAAAGGACCAATCGTGAGGGACTACACTTGTAACTAGCCTCATTGTAGAGGTGGACTCCCCAATTCTAACTTCCTGGGTCCTGTCTATGACTCAGTTGGCTATCTATTGGGTGACATACTGGTTCGTACCTAATCTCTTGAGTTTGTCAACAATGCCCGAGTGGGGTAATGTATCAAATGCCTTGGCCAGGTCAAGGTAGGCAGTGTTAACCACCCTCATCCATTGCTTTGGTGAACTTCTCAAAGAAGTCCACCAGGTTCAGTAGGTATGATTAACCCTTGATGAATCCAGACTGGGTTGGGTCCAGTGTCTAGAGGTTTACAATACTATTACTGATCACTTCCTTGATAATTTTTTCCATGGCTTTACATATAAGATGAGTGAGTCTTATGGGTCTCTAGTTTCTTTCGTCTGTAGATGGCCTACCTTTGTGCAGAGAGATGACTGTTGCTGTTCTCTGTTCATAAAGCATGAAGCCTGTTTGAATTGATTCCAGAGGGCCTGATAGGTCATGTTTCATACTATTTAGAAGGCATCCTGGGTTATTGTCTGGGACCATTGATGCAGTGTTCTTGGCACTGCAGAGAGCATTAAGGACCTGTTCCCTTGTGATAGCAGGGGGAGTTATATTTGATAGCATTTCCTGAGGGAAGGTTGAGGGGGAGAGAGGGGTAAAGTTGGAGTGAATTTGTCAGCCAGTAGACTTGCTATATCTTGTGGCTCAGTATCGGTGGTTCCATTCACAGTGAGCTCTGCACACAATTGTGTATTGCCTTTGAGGTTGCGGACATAGCTAAAGAATGCCTTGTGGTTATCTTTTGCCTTGGTGGTCAAATTTACCTCAGATTTGGCTTTGGTAGTCTTTATTTGTCCTCTGAGTTGTTTATTTAGTTTGAGTTTGTTTTTATCCTGCTGGGAGCTGCACCTCCTAATTTTTGCCATGATTTTATTCCTTCTGCTCTACAGCCAATTGATTTTGTGATTCCACGAGGGTGACTTGTTTTTTGAGTTAGCTCTATACTTCTTCCTTGTGGGTACAGTTGCCTCTATGCAGCTACTAACATGTTTGTATAAGGTTTCTGTAAACAGTTCTGCATAGGCAACAGTGTTCTCAGGGTTTATAGTAGCTTGAAATTTTGTCAGGTTATCACTTAATAGCAGGAAGTTAACCTTACAGTAATTCCTGATTATTCCAGAGTTAGCTGGGGGTCCAGGTTTAGTTTTACTTCAAAGGACACCAGTTTGTGGTCTGATCTTACCAGGGAAGATGTTACACTAGGGGGTGTGCAGCATTCTCCCATATTGGTGAGGACCAGATCCAGTATGGTTGCACTCCAGGTTGGTGTATATTGACAATCTGGTCCAGGAAGTTTGTGTTTACAAAATCCGGGAATCTCTGTGCCTGTACATTTGGTATTGTATAGGATTACCAGTTAGTAGTGGGGTAATTAAAGACAACCATGAATATGGTATTGAGTTGGATGGAGAGTGTTTGCAGTAAGTTTAAATAAATGGTATGGGTTTCCTGGGTCATAGAGGGGGACCTATAGCTTGCAAGAAAGTGTTATGGATTTTGTCTATAGTGATTTGAACATGGAGTAGCTCAAGTGCAGTGTCCTGTTTGACCAGCCTTGAGGTATATTTATTTTTGATGTAAATTGAGATACATCCACCTTTAATCCCTGTCTGTGTAGTAGCTGGTCTTAATGTGTGGAAGGCAGTATTACCTTGCACTTCTTGTGTGTTCTCTGCAGCTTTAAACCATGTCTCCAGTATCCGCACAGACGTTGGCTTTCTGTATGGTGACGAGAGCTGCTAGGGAGTGTAGTTTTTGTTTAGCCTGATCAGTGTGGCCCAGTTAACTACCTTATGGTGTTTATCATAATTTCTGACAGGCTTTGTGGCAGAAGATGCCATTAAAATTGAAAGGTTTTCACATTTTATGTTTAATATTACAGTTTTTTGTAAGAAATACAACTAAGTGCATTCAGTTAATTCAGCCCATTAAGTGTTTACCTGGTTACCAGTCTAGGGTAATAAACACACTTCTTGCCTTTGGGCCATATGGGATGTGGCAAAAAGGTCAGTTTTGTTTTGGAACGGTATTACATGCAAGCAGTTAAGTTTCAGTAACAGTGTGCAATCTTGTTATGTGATGCTCCTTGCAGAATTAAGAAAAATGTCCATCTTCTCGTTTCTTCCCTTTTCATGCCACATGACTAGTCTTCCAACCTGGTATGCATAGTAGTGAGACTGATTAGTGATGGTTTATTTCTGCGGATTTACTTCTTCTTTACTTAGTTCTGCGGTAGTTAGCATAAATCACTGAGTGACTCCTCTTACTGACTTGATATGGTATTAAACTAATGTGAACCACATTTGTTCAGAACACATCAAACTAAAAGGTCTAAAATGTTTGGAGGTCACAATGTCAAAAACTGAGACACTTACAAGGTCACAAAAACACAAAAACTTTTTTTATCTTTTTTGTTGCAGATGCAAGCCTCCCTGCATTTCCCAGTGTGGGGGCAAGTTTTCACACCCCTAGACTTTATATATATACTAACTTCAGGGTCACACAAACTTGGAGAAAAGGAAGAAAGTGGGAGAAAACATAACATTTGCCTTTTACCTGTTCCCCAAGCCCATCAAATCATAAACGAGGATGCAATCTACCATCTAATCAGTAATGATGTATTGAAATCTTGATAACAGGAAAGACAATCTTCCAATTTGACATTTCAATGCCCAGTAAAAGCAGGACAGGGCAAAGCACAGATCTGCCAGAGATAAGCTTAAAAAAAGACATAAAATAAGCCAAGTATAACCTGTAGCTTGTATCAGATGCAGGTAGATGGAAAAACAAGGCTAACTAAACAGTCTTTGTACACAATCGATCTTTATGTCACTATGCAGAGGGTCCGATTTAACATTTATTTGAATGTATATGTAATTAGGTGGCAGTAGTGCTGATGTAGGTAACAGAAAAGTGATTTATCGATGATTCCTTCACTTGGAGATTGGGCTGATCATACGGTAGGGCTGCAGTAGACATCACAGATCTTATTAATGAACTTTACGAGAAGAAAAATAACAGTCTGGGGACATTAGCCATCAGACTTCCATCAGGGAACTGTAGCATTCTGGGGCTCTTTGGCAATAATATGTAAACTGCCCCTTATTACATCATCATTATTATATCATGCTTACATTGCAGAAAACCATGAATGCATTGCTTTGTAAATTGTACCATGCTGCATGAAACAGACATATTTCTAAGGGTGTTGTCAAGTGGATCTGTGTGTTTCCTTATTTTTATTGACAGCATGTATCAAATGTCCCTCAGGTGTCTTTGTCTATGTGGTGGACAAAAGCATAGCCTGAGTCACATGCTTTGGACCTGTGTCATGTATGATACTGGTCTAAGTGAATTTAATGTGTGAACTGCTTTAAAGTCTCTCACAATAAAGAACTGAATTTTGTGTGAGAGCTAAAAATCCCTATCAATACTGAACAATTATTCCACTGAATGTGTATGTCTCATTTTTGAATTATTTTTTTATAGAAAGCACTGGAGAAGGTCTGAAAAGGAAAGTTTGCCTTTTTTTCTGAAGGCAAAGTTACACTGACTTAGTAAAGGTAAAGTTTGTAGAAAAGATGAGAAAAGACCAAGAAAAATGTATGAAATAGTTTAAAATATGGTAGCTTAAATTCAGTATGTAAGTTAAAATAATTTAACTAGGAAGGAAAACTGAACAAAGGAATGCAAATTTGGAGTTAAAATTGCAGCAGCATCAACACATGACAGGAACCTCACCAGCATAATGAAGGAGAGAGAAAGAGGTCAGACTGAGACTCAGTTACCCAAGTCTGTTTAACAAACACAGTCCTTGTGGAGTAGGGTGGGAAATAAGGACCTGGTGCAGTTTTCCAGGCTTGTCTGTTCCAGGGGAAGGTTTGTCACTTATAACTTCAAGTCTTCTGTTGAGACTGAGGAATTAATCCTGAAAGCATGTGCGTCACATTTACATATTGGATACTGGGTGATAAGCTAGACAGGCATAACAGAAACCTCTCCAAAGATGTCACGATGGAGCCATGCTGGACTGCTCTGAACTCTCTTCCACCCACTTCATGGGTACTTGCAGGGCCCCAATCTGTGAGGGGAAAGCTGGACAAGTGCTAAGAAAGTCAGAGTGTAAGGTCAAGGAGCAGCTCTGGGAGATGATTGGTGGTGGTCACTTGGGATAGGAAAGGAATCTAAGGGAATTTAATTTCAGATGATGCAAAGCTAAGCTGAGATACACAGGAAGTGGCAGCACCAGTCGAATGTAATAGGTTATTTATACATCAGCAGAGACAGATGGTAAGAATGCAAATGTCTGTAGTTCTGAGGAACTCATCATTGTAAGGACATAGACTACACAACAACAACAACAACAACGCAAAAAAAGAGTAAAAATAATTAAAATAAACAAGGTAGGTGTAAGCTGCATCAGATTTATATAAAGACATGCTGAAGTAGGTTAACATGTATATACTTGAAGAAATGAGGCAGATGGAGACATGGTGGAAATTTTAAGTACCTCAGATTTATCAAAAAAAGAGTCCCATGATGAAAATATTAAGGACCTTAGATGGATCGAGTCCAAGTGCCTACATTCAAGCGAAATGGTATATGTGAACAAAAAGAACACGTTTGAAGATACAAGGTGTGTAGCTCAAGGGAGACGTGTGGGAGTGTTATTTTACAGAATGGATCATGAATAAACAGGAAAAGCCTATATGAAGATATAGAACTGTGAAGAACATTAACAAAGTTCAATACTTGTGACGAATAATGCAATTCTCATAATATGCGCAATACAAATCGTAGAAAATAGGATTTACTGTTGTGTTTGCAATATTATTTGGATTGCGGAGGATATGACTTGCTAATGATCTTTATCCTGTAGTCAGAAGTTTGATTCTTTTCTCTCCGTTTTCGTACTGCGTGATTCTAAGGAAGTCATTACTGAGATAAGTGCTCATAAGACAAGACATCTGTGCTTTGTGGACATATCTGATTTAAAAAGTTGTAAATAATAATAATAAATAATGATAATAATCTGCCACTTATACAGTAGTTGCAGAAACTGCCAGACTACTTGGGCCAAGTGGTCCTTATCAGCTTTGAAGATGTGTATTTATATATAACTCCCACCACTTCTGTTTTAGCAATTGATAAATGTGGTCACATGTATCCACTGTAACTTGGGAGGAGAACTAAAACCTAGTGATATCGTTATCAGCGTGACATTAATTCTGTTTTGGTTTAGTCTATCTTCCTTAAGTACTTTTGTTCACAATATTTTGGCTTAATATAGACCATCAAAGATAAAGTATCTTTATTTTCATGTATAGGAATGGATAATGTGCTAACTTTTTTTAACATGTCCTCATAGACTTAAGCAGTGAGAGTACAGATGACTTGCCGTGACAAGTTTTTGCAGCGATGTTTCAACTTTGATTTATTTGCAACACATCTTGAGTACCAGAATAATACATTGTCCCATTTTACACTAAAACACCAAACAAGGTTCATTCTCACACAAATAATTAGAAAACTTAGATGCATTCATTCGTCCACAATCCCTTTTCCCCATTTCTGTACATGGGGTTAGGATGTCTCAGCAGCAGCAGCAGCAGCAGCAGAAATCATCTAGAACCAGTGTTCACACACCCGTGTGGCTAGCCCTGACACAATTGTTCTTCTATAACACATGCATGCACACTCACACTTATGGCCAGTTTAGTGTGTCCAGTCTACCCAGTGCATGTCTTTGGAATGTGGAAGGAACACAGCAAGGACATGCAGACTGGCACCCCAGCAGAGAACTGAACCAGAAAACATCTTGCTGTGAGGCAATGACCCTACCTGCTGTACCACTGTGCTGCTCTTACTCAGATATTCCTGTTCAAAAGCTGGGTAACCCCAATGGCGGTTCGAAGATATATGAGTAAGTTTCTTATGAGGACAATCATTACATCTCAAAAAATAGAGATGTTGATGAGTCTTATGTCTTTTGTCATATAACCCATGTTTTTCATTCCTAAAAGGGGCTTTATTTTTTTTTAAAACAAGCCAAAAATATGATGCAAATGTCTAGAATATTATGATGGTACCTCTAAAACTGACCTCATTAGAATGGAATTCCTACATGGTGGCACATGAATCATAGCTCAGATATCAGGTGTGTTACATATGGCTATGGAGTCAATTTCAAGTTATACATTCTACAATGTGTGGGCTGGAACCAGCTCGCCAGTTCCTACTAAGCTTTTTACAAATTTTGCATCAGGCTTACTTGATACTTTAGCTTCAGTTACTTTCCAGATTAACAGATTTTCTTTATCATTGTGACATTTTCAATCTAATTTAAAAGCCTGTGCTTAACAAACTAAATTGTTGAAGAATTATAGATGTATCTCAAACGTACTTCTGAAAGATAAGGTAACTGAAAAGGTGGTATAGGTTGAGCTTGAATTTCATTTAACATATAAATAACTTCCATGTTCCTTTCCAAGCTGGTTTCAGAAAAAGACACAACATTAATAAGGGTTGTTAGCAACCATTTAGTGACCAGAGATGGTCATTGCTATTCTATACTTATGTTTTATTTTATCTCTCAGCTTCTTTTGACACTGACGATCAATCTAATCTTTGGAACATATGGGAATTAATGTCATATATCTTCTGCAGTCCTTAATTGTTCACATTATTAACTGGGCATATACAGAAAAATTTTTATAGTATAAATTCTTCCAAGATGCTTTGCTGAAATGTTCAACCTCAGATCCTAATATGCAAGTTTACATATGAGAAGGATATAATGGCATCTCAGAAATCACTGGAATCAGTCTACAGATCCAGGACATGATGATTCCTGTTCAGTACATAAGGGGAGAATTGATATTTATCCACTGGAATGTCATTACTTTTTCCATTCAAAGTTTAATATCTAACAGTACATTCTTTTGCTTGGAGAGTTCAGTTAATCAGTTAAAGCAGGACAATTGGTATCTACAAGAAAGGTAGTTTAACATCATCCTGACTGAGATGGCATATGATTACATGGTTTTGACAGTCTTCCAGGCCAAATTTCAACCAGGACACCTTCAAATCATTATAGACAGTGCTTTATCAATGTGATGCATAAACAAATACTTAGCCACTATATCCTTCCAGCTGTATTTAGACATTGATATTACAACACTTTCTTCAGTTTTCAGCAGGTCATATTCCAGGTTTACTGAATCATTTACCTGTAGTATATAAAATAATTCCAGTACCTGGGTGTCCAACATGTCTAAACTATGTGCATGCCTTTCCCAACCACAAACAGTCAGTGCTGGAATTTCAAAATTCCACACAGTTAAGATAAAGTCTTTTAATTAAAAACAAGATTCAGAACTTGATAAGGTTTGTCTTAGTAACATGCTGGAGACACTTTCCCCACCTTTTAAAAGACCCTTTTGGTGAAATGGGAGAACATTATTCGTTCTCTTTGGTGCCATCATTTCCATTAGTGATGTTGCTAATTGCTCACTCTGCTGCTGTTAGTCTTTGCAATAAATAAAACTTTCCCTGAAGCCCTACAAGTGCTGTTTTGCATAATATTTGTTTGTTTTCTTGTGTGATATTTGTTGTCACTACCTAGCAGTCATTAGCCATCCTTCAATAAGTTAAGACAAACATTCCCCTTATGGTGATGGTACAAGTCCCTAGCCATAGCAACTAATGTGTCCACTCACTTGCAAAACAGCTGTTATGTCTTTTTCACAGTGTCATGAAAGTTTCTGGATATACCTTCCAGAAGACTATTTACATCTGAGCTTAGCAGACCCTAGCATGCATCTATGGCCTATATGCTGTATGTTTTACTCTCACTCTATTGCAGAAGTCAGCTTTGCAGCAGACCAGACTGCTTCTCTCCCCATAAGATGGGCAAGCTGGAATCACCTGCTTCCTCACACCCTCCATGGTTAGACCCTTTGGTTCCCAGGTCTATAACTGAACCTGGGTCATTAGTCTGGTCTTCATAAAGAGTGAATAGTTTGTCGTAATAAATAAATCATGCCTCGTTTCCACCAACTATACTTTCCAGTCCTTGCATGAGTTTTAGCGATATCCTTGTATCTGTAAGTATGTTTTGTTAATTTCTTATGTGATCCTATTCACCCAGGCTGTACTTGCAAATGGTCCACTTGAGATCTGTGCAAATATGAATGAATTAAGCAATGAATAAATAAAAGAACCCTCTCACTTTCTTTGTAGCAGAAAAACATGTCATCTTTCTTTGCTGCATCTCAACCAACTTCCCACTGTGACATCCCATCTACATGTACTAAGAAAGGCTTCTGGACAACCTTCTCCTCTTGCCCAGAGATACATTTTACAGTCTTTGGGACTGTTAACTCATACAAAAGCTTACAGTATAGATCTATGGGACTACTACCTTAAAGCATTTATAGAGGATGTTGAGCAAACAGCCTTGACTTGCACATTTCTGGACATTCTGGGCCTAAATGTTCAGCATTTCACGAGAAGTGTGTGTCTGTCTTTTCGATTTTCTGTCCAAATATGTAATTTTGTAAAGCAAATATGAAATCACTCTTTGAGATGAAACAGTATAGCAGTTTATAAAGTAGGGCCTAAAATTACTGTGCTGAAAGTCATATCCAGAATGGCCGATACATCTCCAAGTTATGGTCTACATTTAATATGTCAAATCCTTGCTCATAACTTTGCCAGTTTCCATTTTACAAACCAAGGTATTTACCATACCAGGTACAGAATAACATATTTTGAGCTGTGCACTGGCACCAGATACTCAAAACATGAGTTTAGTCAGTGACTACAAACCTTTTAGACTTGCATAAACACAGCACTCAAGTTAATAAGGAAGTTATTTTCAATTTATATTGTATTCCAAAAGGTTTTGTTAAACAAAGTTGGTAACTATTAGTGGCTTGAGTCTGAGCTATATATGTATATTTTCTTGTAAATTTGCATTTTTTAACACTTGTTTATTAATTCATTTGGAATGTACAGGAGCCTATCATTAACTTTGGTCATGTCATCCTTTACTGAAGTCTGTACTCCAGTCAGTAAATGACATTATACCATGACCCCCCATTAATATTCCAAAACGTGCACGCTGATTGGCCAGTGTGCACGTTGTAAATCGACTTATACTAATGGAAAAAGGTCCGGTCGCCCGGACTTTTTCCATTAGTATAAGTCTCTTTTAAAACACTATCTCGCTATGTTAAAAGAGTTTAACATAGCGACACAGTGTGTAAAAAGCAACAGAGATCTTGCTTTCTCCGTTGCTTTTTTTTTAAACCTGTCTCGATATGTTAACATAGCGAGACAGGTTTAAAAAAAAAAAGCAATGGAGAAAGCAAGATCTCCGTTGCTTTTTACTGTTTCGCTTTGTTAAATGGGTTTAACATAGCAAGACAGCTTTAAAATAAGCAACGGATATCTCCGTTCCAGTAGTTTTATTTCTTTTATTTTTTTTAACTCCGCTTCAGTATTTCGAAATACTGAAACTTCGACGTTATGGTCTCAGCCATTAGAACTTCGGTGTTTCAGTATTTCGAGATACTGAATTGAAACTATATATATATATATATATATATATATATATATATATATATATATATATGGTTCTACCTGACATAATCGACACGTCAGAAGACCGACAATGCAATCACCGAAACCACATAACCGACAGTGCAAAAACATGAAACCCCACATGCCCGACAACGAAATAACTGACGGAACACAAACACGAAACCTCATACACTGCACACACCATAATCACAACAATCAACAAACAAAACACATTCCCTGTCCAAAAACCACACACAGAACACAAGCACACCAAAATCCCTACAAACCCACACTAAACCTCACATACACAACTATCTACAACCCTAACCCAAACCCTAACCCTAAGGTCCGTCACTACCGCACACTTACCTTACCCGCTCCCTAACCCTAACTCACTTAACCCGCCCCTAACCCAAACACAATCACTACCGCACACTTACCTGACCCGCTCCCTAACCCTAACTCACTTAACCTGCCCCTAACCCAAACACAATCACTACCGCACACTTACCTGACCCGCTCCCTAACCCTAACTCACTTAACCCACCCCTAACCCAAACACAATCACTACCGCACACTTACCTGACCCGCTCCCTAACCCTAACTCACTTAACCCGCCCCAACCCAAACACAATCACTACCGCACTTACCTGACCCGCTCCCTAACCCTAACTCACTTAACCCACCCCTAACCCAAACACAATCACAACCACACACTTACCTAACCCGCGCACTGACCCTAACTCACTTAACCCACTCCTATCCCCACACACCGTCAATATCCACACTTACCTTACTCGCACCCAAACGTCCGTCACTACCGCATACTTACACAGCCTTTTCCCATGTCGGCATCCTCGGCGTCGGTGTTTTCATCCGTCGCATCGGTATTCTGAACTGTCGATCTTCTGGGCCCCGCGATTCGCTTGTCGGTCTTCTGGCGTTTCGACTAACTCAGGTAGACCCATATATATATATATATATATATATATATATATATATATATATATTCATCTACATTCACATTGGAAGTTCCATTATTACAGGTTTAACAATTGCAGTCCTTGGGAAAGAGAGTCAGGCATACCTCTTAACTTACAGACATTGAAAATTGGTACAATGGCTCCTGAAAAGTAAGTACAGCCAGTCAAAAATCTAGAACCTAATTAGCATAGCATTTAAATCCCTAAAAACACATACCTCTTTCCCCTTCTAGGAGGATTGTGAGGATACTACATAAAAACATAAGCTTAAAAAACTGAGAGTGAGTAAAATATTAGCATATTAACAAAGGCACAGTCTAAAATCTGAAGACTTTAATAAATGATATTGCTAGAGTCTACCTCACACAGTCATTTATTTTTGTTTTTGAAAAAGGGAACTGTAACGTGAGAGTACTCTTGCTTTAAATTATTGCTACCAGTAATATTTTGAATGTGCAGTCTGGTTTCCTATGTACTAAACAGCTTCAAACTTGTGTGTGTGTGTGTGTGTGTGTGTGTGTGTGTGTGTGTGTGTGTGTGTGTGTGTGTGTGTGTGTGTGTGTGTGTGCGGCGCGCGCATGCATGGGCATGCATCAGGATTTAGAAAACCATTTGGGGTTGTAAATCACACTTAAAAATAGGAACGTACCTCTAAAAATAGGTACATTGTGTGAAGAGGTAAATTATGGCTGAAATTAGGTACGGTCAGTTGAGAGATCTGGATTTAGGTAACAGGTAAGCGACTTTTGCCTTTGTATTAGGTGTTTATTGTCTTCTTAAAAATTTAATAGGGCAGAGCACTTTGACTTACTGACACAGAGCATATTTTCACATCATAAATAGTGTATCCTTCTTGTTCCACTTCCTGTTCAGCTAAAACAACTGATAAATTCTGTTGAAACTGTAGTCTGTTTCATGCACATTGTCAGGCTGATAATAAGGGAGACGCAAATGAGAAGCTGTGCACATTTCTTATTTCAAATTCTAGCATTGCATGTACTAAACTTCTGAGTCTTTACTAGTTGTTAGATAATAAAAAAGCCAGTACAAAAAGCAGAAGTGTAAGATACCAGTAATGGTAGAAAAAGCTTGCTTCCAACAGACTGCCATATGAAGTATGATATCATTATTGAGGGTTGGGGCAAGAACAGTATCTGAAGAATTCTAAAATTACAGCTCTAGACAGACACACATGCAAAGATAATGAGGAATGCACCAGAATTATTCCATTATGCAGGAAAATGCATCTCAGACAAGTTTCAGTCATCCATGCTTATGTACTGGCATCTATTGTTTGTGTGTTGAACTCCTCCTTAACTGTTTTTAACCTCGGTTAGTCTTTGTACGTGCATAGAAGTTGCTGCCAACAGGAATTTGCAAAGTGTTTTTCAGTTACTATGTCTAGGAATTTTTGAGAAAAAAAAAACAAATGCCTTTCCTGTCAAGCTCCCCGACAGTACAACGTTCACTTCCTAAAGATCCAAGTGCATTACTGTGGCACAAGTTGTCGGACAAAGATATAATCATTAATGCCAAAACCATTTAGAGAGTCTCACAGCAACTTAAACTATTTTTATTACTTTGTTTTCCTTATTTTATTGTTATTTTCTAAAAAACTAGTTTGGACGTTCATTCTTGGTCCTTAAGGTTGCCATGAGAATGGTGATAAGGGAGAAAAATACTTGATTTTTTTTCTGTATCAGTATAGTAGTATAAGGATTCATAACATATTAGATACATGTACCTGTCCTCCCTTTCTTAATTTTATGTTTTTATTTAGTTACCAAGAAACAAATAGGAAGCAGTAGGGCAAATTAAATAAAGGAATTTTGCCAAGCGTATCTTATAAATAGTACATTTCCAAACATTGCTTACAAAGATGAGACTGCAAATATGGTTTCTTGAAGAAAGCTTGCAGCTGTCCTATTCAAGTGTATTAAATGATCATGTAATACCTGTTAGGCAAGTTAGGCACATATTTTCAATTGATCAATAAACGACTTACTCATCCTTCTACAATAGATGGGTAGCAGTGGAAGAAGTCAAACTTCTGGTCACACGTTTTTCCTGAAAACATGGGTCAGTGACAGAAGGATTAGGAACTAGAGGCGTCAGGAATAGGCTGTTTAGGAATGGCAGACTGGGAAGGGATGGAGGGGGAAGTAGTGGTCTATGCAAGGTGCATGAAACGTAAGGTTAGAGAGGATGTAGCGAATGGTGAAGGTGCTGGTGGACACACATGTAACAATCCCCAAGACACAACAAGAAAGGCTGAGAGACTGTGGAGGAGAATAAAGGAGTGAGGTTGGAAAAAGAGAGTATTACTCTTAGAAGATCTGGACTTGATAGGAGCAGAGACTGTTTGCTTGTTTGAATTTCATCTGTTTTATAAAATGCTTTATGCAAAAAGAAGTATATTGAAGGCTGAGTGAAACAATGTTGTAATTCTGAGTACCAGGCAGAGTGGGAATGTAAAATGTAAAATGAATAAGGTCTTAGACCATGAGAGTACATCCAAGTGGTATGCAAGTGAATCAGAAAGACTGAGATTATGTATGTGGCCCTAACCAAGGATAAGGGAGCTAAAAGATAGCCACTTGAAGTTGTTATTAGGCAACAGTGATTACACCACTATGTGGATTTACATTGGAAAGGTAACAGTGCAAGTATGTGGTGTAAGATACTAGTGCAATGTATTATGTCAAGATGGGGAAGAGTATCAAAGCTGAGTTGGGTCTGAAGGCAAACCGAGAGGATGATCAAGCTGGAGGAGTGGATCAGAAAAGCAAAAGAAGGCTGCTGTAGCAGTGTAAGAATGTGAAGCCTGTCATTAGAGTATAGGACGGGGCATACGTAGATGAGGGTAAGGTGGTTCACACAGCCTATCTTGACCTCGCTAAGGCTTTCGACACCATCCCCCATTCTGGAATTACAGCTAAACTCACTAAACTAGGTATAAATCCCTATGTCACAAGATGGGTTGCCAACTGGCTCACTGACAGAATCCACACTGTAAAAGTTGCAGACTCCAAATCTGACCTCAAAGCAGTGACAAGTGGAGTACCACAGGATTCCGTCCTGGGACCTCTCCTGTTTGATATCTACTTCTCTGAAGTACAGACTAACACAAAAGGCCTCTAGCTAATGAAGTTAGCAGATGACTGCAAACTAGGAGCCATAGTCAAGTCCCCAAATGATGTGGACATCCTACAGAAGGGCCTCGCTGAGACAGATGCCTGGTGTCAGAGCCATGGCCTTAAGCTCAATGCCAAAAAGTGCAGTGTCATCCCGTTTGGTAAAAACTCTGTACCCATGAACTACTACATAGGCAGCAATCTACTTAACACTGAATGCGTGATAAGAGACCTTGGGACCCAGGTGGACAGCAGTCTCTCCTTTGATAGTCACATCGCCACAGTAGTCAGGAAGTCCTTCTACATGGCACACCTCATCATAAAAGGGTTCTCATCCAGGAAAAAAGATATCATTGTTCCCCTCTACTCAACACTCATTAGACCCATTATAGAGTACAACGCCCCTTTAGGATTGTACCTCACAAGACATCTGCAGCAGCTGGAAAGGCCACAGAAGTACCTCACAAAGAGGATTACTGGCCTCAAACAAATCCCCTACAGTGACTGCCTCAAAAAACTCCAGCTTTACACCTTAGCATATCGCCTACTCTGAGGTGATCTCTGCCTAACATATAAAGCTATGTCAAACCCAGAGCTGTTGGACATGCTACACCTAAAGAAATCCCAATCCCTCTGAGCTACACGCTCTAGGGACCTACACCTTGTCACTACAATAAACAGGACATGCTGGAGGGATAGATTCCTGTCCCAGAGACTTCCCATACTCTGGAACAGTCTACCCATCTATGTCAAGCAAAGTTCTTCATTAGCACTCTTCAAGAAAAATCTTGATGAGTGGATGGGAAATAGGAAATACACCCCGGGGATCACTTCTGTGTCTCTGCTCGACAGTGGTACAGGAAAATAACTTTCTTGGGTGGTGTAAGCCAGGGAACCTTGTTGGCTAGGCTTACGGAGGCCCTTGGGCTGATAGCCTAGTACCTATCTATGAACTTGTGAACATAACATAGAAGAGACTGCTGGAGGAGGTATAATACTTGGAGTTGGGAAGCAGAGTAACAAACATACCTCTCAACCTCTTAGTGGAAGAAATCTGGACAAAACCCAACAAAATGGGGAGACAAAGGACCATAAATAGGGACATATTGCTCTTATAAACTTAGAAAGTTGCTAGAGTAACAGGGTTTGTTTTTACATTCATTTTCTGAAGGATTTGAAGTCTGAAACTCAAATGTATGTCATTATTTAGTGACTTCAATCCCCAGATCATCCCAGTGATTTGCCAGAAAACCACACATTTTATGACGAACAGAACAAAAATATGAGGCAAAAATCTGGACATTCTGCAAAAATCTGTACTGTTGAGAGGTATGGTAACAAAGGAAATGAAAAGAGCAAAGACACAAGTTGAAAAGAAAATGGTGGAAGACAGACCTCAGAAAGCTAATTAAGGGTTGGAAGGGAAATCATGCATGACCAATTAAAAGCAGACATTTTGAATGAATATTTCATCTCAGTGTTCACAGAGGAAAGTTGGGGCAGTGCACTATGCTGGGACCTCAGTGTTCACAGAGGAAAGTTGGGGCAGTGCACTATGCTGAGACCTCAGTGTTCACAGAGGAAAGTTGGGGCAGTGCACTATGCTGAGACCTCAGTTTTTTCCCAGAGGAAAGTTGGGGCAGTGCACTATGCTGAGACCTCAGTTTTTTTCCCAGAGGAAAGTTGGGGCAGTGCACTATGCTGGGACCTCAGTGTCCACAAAGGAAAGTTGGGGCAGTGCACTATGCTGGGACCTCAGTGTTCACAGAGGAAAGTTGGGGCAGTGCACTATGCTGGGACCTCAGTGTTCACAGAGAAAAGTTGTGGCAGTGCACTATGCTGGGACCTCAGTGTTCACAGAGGAAAGTTGGGGCAGTGCACTATGCTGGGACCTCAGTGTTCACAGAGGAAATTTGGGGCAGTGCACAATGCTGGGACCTCAGTGTCCACAAAGGAAAGTTGGGGCAGTGCACTATGCTGGGACCTCAGTGTTCACAGAGAAAAGTTGTGGCAGTGCACTATGCTGGGACCTCAGTGTTCACAGAGGAAAGTTGGGGCAGTGCACTATGCTGGGACCTCAGTGTTCACAGAGGAAATTTGGGGCAGTGCACAATGCTGGGACCTCAGTGTCCACAAAGGAAAGTTGGGGCAGTGCACTATGCTGGGACCTCAGTGTTCACAGAGAAAAGTTGTGGCAGTGCACTATGCTGGGACCTCAGTGTTCACAGAGGAAAGTTGGGACAGTTCACTATGCTGGGAAGGATGAATTGAGTGAGAAGGGTATAAATGAAAAACAGAGCAGAGTGGAATAAGGAAGGATAAGGCACAGGGACCAGGTGGGCTACCTCCCAGGGTCACCAGGATCTGAATAATGGTTGATCCCCAGTAGAACTTTTCAACAGATCACTAGTCAATACAAATTGCATATGGACTAGAAGATGGCAAGCATTATGCCCTTGGATAAAGGGGTGGGAAGCTTCTAAAAAATCCTGGTAATTATAGGCCTGTTATTACCAGAAGAATTCAGGGATATGGGTCTGAGGAAAAGGCAGGCTGCTTTCCAACAGGACAATAAATTCCAGGACAACGTCGAATTTGAGGTCATGAAGGTGGTCTCATTCTAACCTAATCTAGTTTCATGACTGGGTTTATAGGAGAACTTGACATGTCTATATTACAAGATCGAATGCTTAGGTGATCGAACACCTAAACATCAAACTTGTAATATCGAACCCAAAAACGTTGAATGGCACAGGAAAATATGTTGGTCAGCCTCAGAAAAAAAAAAACTTTACAACCAAACTAAGTGGGGGGCTTTGCCTCAGACAGCCCCCAACGTGGGAGGGGCTGTGCCCCCCACAACCCCCCTAACTAAATATACCAACTCTGAGATCGTTCTACAGTAGACAAAATGGCAAAATCTGGTGAACAGCCAAGGGAAATCTTTCCCTGCGTTAAATCACCCGTTCGCTGTTTTTTGCTTTCGAATTACAAGTTCGGTGTTTGATCACCTAAGCATTCGATCTTGTAATATAGACCCGAACTTCACTATAAGGTGTGATCTACCTGGTCCAGTTGGACTTTCCTGGCTGTTCAAAAGGTTCTACTTTTTTTTTATTTATTCTTTTTGATAACCAAGAAGGTCAACTGGTTCAACATGACCCTTTTTAACCTTTCACTCAGCTTATTTGCTAAATAAACTGCAAAGATTGAAGACAGATGCTTGAATGATGAACTTCACTGCAGCATGACTGAAAGGTAGGACACAGAGGGCTGTGATGAGAGAGATGATGTCAGGGATATGTGTAGCCAGGCATATACCACAGCACGACTTTTTAAAAATAATTTATTTTATGGAATAAGGTGCACTGATATTTAGGTCTTGTTAAACTGCCATATTTATCACAGATTGTGATTATATGTTTTACTAAATGGTTGTTTTTTTTTTTCAGAATGTTGGCTGATTAAATGTTTTGGTTTTGCTGAAGCTTGCACTTTGAGATAGGGAGGGCTATATCTGTGTGGCAGGGGGACTTCCTTTTCAGAAACTGATGTATTGCCAAGTCCCTAGCCCCAGATGCCATGTTTGAAGAAAATTTATTTTTCATTAAAGTCTATGGTTTCAAGTCTTATAGCATGTGAAATATATTAAATGTATAGACATTAGTAAAGTGACTTTATTAAATGTAAGATTACATTCAGTGGAAAGGCAGCAAAACTGCTGTAAAGAACCTAAATGTGCTCTTCAAGTATAAAAAAACTTTGGCAATGTCTAAGCACATTACCTTATTTGAACATAGCTTGTTAGACTCAACCTCCATCCCCAAGCTAAGACTGTGAGAACAGGAAGCCAGGAAACAAGAAGGACTGTCACTGATTCTTTGAAACAGAGAAATGCTGCTAATCAGTGAGGTAGCACTTTACTTCTGGTCTGTACTGTTCGAATGCAGCTCTGGACAGCAGTTGTATTATATATATATCTTTATTCACAGTTTTGCCTGCCAGGTTAGGCCTACTGGGCTGGGATTCATTTTCTTATACTGAGGCAAGCAGTAAAATACATAAAAATACATAAAATATAGCAACAAAAACACAGAAACATTTAAGCCTACAGGTAGCATCAGAAACAACCAAATGATAATTTAAACGAGAGAAAGCTTCAAATACGAACATTTACACAGTAATTGTACAATAAAAAGTGTATTACAAAGGCAATAGTTCAAGAAAGATTGAAAATAAACCTTAAAGAAAAGTAATGACTATCAGTGTTGAAAGTTAGGTATGAAGTGTCAACACTGATGACTGAGATGTTTGAGTGGAAGATGCAAGGTTGTATAGGTTTTAGGGGTTATTAAGTACTTAGCAAAGAACAAGAATAAAAATAGAAATATATAGATAGCATAATGACAATGTGGAAAGCATGGTGTGATATTACACGTTTGTTTAATTATGTTATTGTGCATTTTGGGCAGCTATTTGGCTTGAAAAGGATTACTTTGCAGTTGTTGTTGAACATTGCATAGTCTATGATTTCATTAATTTCCACTGGCAATGAGTTTCAAGTAAGCATTAGGTAAGTGGAAGGGGCTCTATCCCCTAGAACCGAGGTGGTATGGGGCACATCTAGGAGGCTCTTCTCTGATGATCTAAGTGTTATTCATGGTTTATACCATCTAAGTAAATGGTTAAGAGTTAAGCATTTACTACTGGAAATATGCTGATGTGTGAAGGTTATATGGATATTATTTATTTAAAGAAAAACATCCATTTTATCTTTACAGCATGGTAGGTGTGGAACTATAAAATTAGCACATTTGTACTATGTGGATTGTAGTTTAGTAAGCACTGTTTTATTTATATTGCCAAGAGCAGAGAAGCTGTAAAATAGTTTGGGCAAAAGCATGTGTTTGCTGGGGTAGTTTTAGCAGAGAGTGATGGACACTGATTCTGTAGTGTGCTGTAGTTTTGTGAATATCTTGAACTTATGGTATTTTGAGTAGCATGAAAAAAACTTTTTTTTGACAGTTACATCTAGATACTTACAGTGATCTACAGTTTGCATGCCTGTGCTATTAATTTTGATGTTGGGGAATAGAAGAGGCAATGTGGTTGCAGCTTAAGGTCATGAGTTTGGTCTTATTTTCATTTAAGATGTACTTTTTGTCATTGATGTGTTTATTCAGTATTGCATATTGGATGTGGCTGCTGTGATGCTAAAACACTAGGCAGAAAAGCAAATTATACCATGACCCCCCATTAATATTCCAAAACGTGCACGCTGATTGGCCAGCGTGCACGTTGTAAATCGACTTATACTAATGGAAAAAGGTCCGGTCGCCCAGACTTTTTCCATTAGTATAAGTCTCTTTTAAAACACTGTCTCGCTATGTTAAAAGAGTTTAACATAGCGACACAGGTTTAAAAAAAGCAATGGAGATCTCCGTTGCCTATTTTAAAGCTGTCTCGCTATGTTAAACCCATTTAACGTAGCGAGACAGGTTTAAAAAAAAAAAGCAACAGAGAAAGCAAGAGCTCCATTGCTTTTTACTGTTTTGCTATGTTAAATGGGTTTAACATAGCGAGACAGCTTTAAAATAAGCAACGGACATCTCCGTTGCTTATTTTAAAGCTGTCTCACTATGTTAAACCCATTTAACATAGCGAAACAGTAAAAAGCAACAGAGATCTTGCTTTCTCCGTTGCTTTTGGCCACAACTCTGATGTACTGCGTAGGCATGCGCAGTACATCAGAACTGTCACGGATACCAGACAGCTGCGGAAGGGCAGCAAAGAGGCATTGTACAATGCCATTATTTAAGAAAAGTAATTATTTCTTTTCTTAAATAATGTCATAGATATAATAACCCACTTCTGGGTGTGGGTAATGCGGGATTTACCCACGGTTGTCTTTGTTTGGTCCCTCGGGCTTTGCCCTCGGGACCAAACCACGCCAACCGTGGGTAAATCCCGCATTACCCACACCCAGGCGTGGGTTATTGCTATAGTCATCATTGTTATGGAAAAGTTTAATGTGTTTAATGAGTGGTT
Source organism: Protopterus annectens (assembly GCF_019279795.1). Lineage (NCBI taxonomy): Eukaryota > Metazoa > Chordata > Ceratodontiformes > Protopteridae > Protopterus > Protopterus annectens. Next base: position 525,442,069 of record NC_056741.1, read on the forward strand.
CTGGCCCAGAAATTGTAGTTATAGGCTGTTTGGGCAATCTCTTCCATTTCTCTCAACTTTCTGATTTGAAAGCCTGCATTTGCACTTGTGTCTGTCCTGTAACTCATCTAGTGCAGATACAGATTCTTAGTTTTAGCACTTAAATTTGCTTATTCATGCTCAGCACTTGTTCCGAACTTGTAAGCACTAAATAAGCTACTAATTACTATAGCACTCAATCTTCCTCATTACCTAGAGGAAAACAGTTTTTGTACTTACTTTTCTCACTTGCTTAGAGAAAAACAGCTCTTTTATTCACTTTCCTCACTTATCTAGAGGAAAATAGTTTTTTATTCAGGCATGTCCACGGGGCAGCTCCCAATGTTCTCTCCTGTCTATCTGATGAATCTGGGCATCTTGAGGCAATGTAGAAATTGCCTCATGTACACAGACAACCCTCTCCTCCTGCCACCCAACACTGCAACCTGTGAGAGATGCACTTATCTAGCCAAACTGGAGGTAAAGCTCTTTCCAGCCAAGACTGAACTTGACAGTCATGAGGAGAAGGTAAACATTTGCACCACACCACACTCATCATAGTCTCACTAAATCTACACCACCAAAATCCACACATAGTAACACAAAAACATTCACGGAGGCTCTCATTAATAATCTGTCTAAGCAACAGTGACCTCCAAAGCAGAAACGTAAGCAACCTCCATCCCCCAACACAACCCAAATGACACATAGCCCACAGACTCAGTGTGCCACTCAACCACAGCCAATAAGGCAAAACAACGTACCCAACACACTAGTCATAGGCGACTCTGTAGTCAGACACACTGATGTCCCGCTCACCAAGCTAAACAAGGAGAGGGTTACTGTCAGCTGTCTGTCGGGTGCCAGGATCCACCACATAACGCATGCACTCAGGCCACTCCACAACAAGTACAAATATGACTCTGTCATTGTCCATGTTGGTGTGAATGACCTGAAATGTACCTCCCTGGACTACATGAAAAGAGACATGGAAGAGCTCTCTGATCTTGTAGCCCAGGCAGGTATGACCCTAGCCCTGAGTAGCATTCTGCCATCACCCAGAATGATGCCGCAGTACAAGGACAAAATGATTGACTTCAACAATTGGCTAAGCTTCTGGTATCTTTCTAAGGGGTCCAGTATCTGTCTGCTTGGGATGACATGGTCGACAGACCACGATGCTTTGCCACAGATGGTCTGCACTTGTCGCCCCTGGGATTCCGGATACTGGCTAAGGCTCTTGCTGCCCCTATAGTGCCTTTTTTAGGAAAGTTCAAATAACAAATTCACCACTATCGCAAGAACAGGCAAGCAAAAACTGAGGGTAATGCTACTCAATGCTAGAAGTCAAAATCTCAAAATGCACTCACTCGAGGCACTCCTTAAAATGGAGAACATCAATATCTGTGCAGAGACTGAGACCTGGTTTAAGGCTCCAGAGAGCACACCTGCACTACCAGGCTATAACTCATACCCCACTTTTCGGCCATGTAACCTGGACCAAAACACCAAAGGTGGAGGTGTGTCCATATTCATTAAGGATATCCACACCTTTAGGCTAGTTGCTCAGCATAATGCATCCGAGGTTATCCAAGTGCAACTAACTCTGGGCAAAACTGCAATCCAAATTGTAGCTTGCTACAGATCCCCAATCATGCCCCAGGATTCCCACTCCTCTTTTCTTGATGTACTGGAAAATATTAGGGTTCAACCAAACACCCTAATAATGGGCAACTTCAACTAACCCACCATTAACTGGGAAAACTACTCGTGTACCAACTCCTTAGCTCAACGCTTTCTGGAATTCATAAACTCCAATGCCCTGGATCAACATATCCACACCCCCACCAGGCGCAACAATATCCTAGTCCTAGTCATTACCAACATGAGTGACCGGTGTTCCACACCTGAAGTCAACTTCTCGTTGGTCCGATCCGACCATAAGCTAATCACCCTTGATATCCATATCCCACCCCCACCCCCCATTAAGGAAACCACAGTAAAAAAATTTCTCCAAAGCCAACTTCATGCTTCTTAAGAGAGAAGTGATGAACTTCATGACACCCATGCAGATGGACAATACAGTTACAACTGTTGAATCCTACACAAATGCACTCCATAAGCACTTACACGAGTGCATGGATCATGCTATCCCAAACAGAACCAAAATTCTATCCTCCAAAAAAGGAAGCCAGTCTGGTGGTCCCCTGCCCAAAACAAACTGTACAACAGAAGGAAGAAACTGTTGCAAAAGAAAGTAAAATCCCATGAGTGGAGGAGCTCCCTGGTCAGCCTCAGTAAGAAGCTGAGATCCCTTATAAGATCCTCCAAAGCTAGCTCCGAAAACAAAATCACCACTAATTCCAAGGACAACCACAAAGCATTCTATAGCTATGTCAAGAATCTCGATGGCAACACCCAGAGCTGCTCTGAGTTACAGCACAAAGGCACAAAAATTACAGAACCAACAGATATTGCCAACATCCTGGCAGATAGGTTCAGTGCTAACTTTACCCCCCTCTCACCCCCTAAAGGGCCCATATCTATACAGGAAGAATGCAGAGTCCCTGTAATCACAACTACGCAGGTAAAAGCTGCACTCTCTAAAGCCAAAAACACAGCATCCATGGGACCAGACAACATCCCAGGCTGCGTTTTACATGAACTTCAGAACGAACTGGCTCCCCACTTAAGCACCATGTTCAATAATAGCCTCGCATCAGGCTTTGTGCCCACTGAAAGGCACACAGCAACAGTTATCCCACTCCACAAAGGGGGAGCCACAACTGATCCTAGGAACTATCGACCTATTAGCCTGATGAGCCTGGTCTGCAAGGCCATGGAACGTATCATCATGGAACTCATAAACAATGACATTGGTAACCTCCAAACTCTGGATCCCACCCAGTTCGGGTTTGTGAAAGGCAGATCATGTCTCCTGAACCTGAATGACTTCTTTGAGGCAGTCACCAAAGCCGTAGATGAGGGTAAGGTGGTTCACACAGCCTACCTTAACCTCGCCAAGGCTTTCGACACCATCCCCCATTCTGGAATTATAGCTAAAGTCACTAAACTAGATATAAATCCCTACATCACAAGATGGGTTGCCAACTGGCTCACTGACAGAACCCACACTGTAAAAGTTGCAGACTCCAAATCTGACCTCAAAGCAGTGACAAGTGGAGTACCACAGGGTTCCATACTGGGACCTCCCCTGTATGGTATCTACTTCTCTGAAGTACAGGCTAACACAGAAGGCCTCTGGCTAATGAAGTTTGCATATGACTGCAAACTAGGAGCCATAGTCAAGTCCCCAAATGATGTGGACATCTACAGAAGGGCCTCACTGAGACAGATGCCTGGTGTCAGAGCCATGGCCTGAAGCTCAATGCCAAAAAGTGCAGTGTCATCCCCTTTGGTAAAAACTCTGTACCCATGAACTACCACATAGGCAGCAATCTACTTAACACCGAATGTGTGATAAGAGACCTTGGGATCCAGGTGGACAGTAGTCTCTCCTTTGATAGTCACATCGCCACAGTACTCAGGAAGTCCTTCTACGTGGCACACCTCATCATAAAAGGGCTCTCATCCAGGAAAAAAGAGGTCATTGTTTCCCTCTACTCAACTCTCATTAGACCCATTATAGGGTACAGCGCCCCTTTTGGAATGTACCTCACAAGACATCTGCAGCAGCTGGAAAGGCCACAGACATACCTCACAAAGAGGATTACTGGCCTCAAACAAATCCCCTACACTGACCGCCTCAAAGAACTCCAGCTTTACTCCTTAGCATATCGCCTACTCCGAGGTGATCTCTGCCTAACATATAAAGCTATGAAAAAACACAGAGCTGTTGGACATGCTACACCTAAGGAAATCCCTGTCCCTCCGAGCTACATGCTCTAGGGACCTAAACCTTGTCACCACAATAAACAGGACATGATGGAGAGATAGATTCCTGTCCCAGAGACTTCTCATACTCTGGAACAGGCTACCCATCTATGTCAAGCAAAGGTCTTCATTAGCACACTTCAAGAAAAATCTTGATGAGTGGATGGGAAATAGGAAATACACCCCGGGGATCACTTCTGTGTCTCTGCTCTACAGTGGCACAGGAAAATAACTTTCTTGGGTGGCGTAAGCCAGCGAACCTTGTTGGCTAGGCTTACGTAGGCCCTTGGGCCAATAGCCTAGTACCCTACCTATGAACCTATGAACCTAGTACTATTGGAGATTGCCTGGGCTCAGTAGTTCTCAATATTTCATTTTAGGGATCTGAAGGAAAAAGCTAAAAATTATCAACCTCATTGCCAATGACATAAAATATGTACATCAGTGTAGTTTTGGAGGAGGTTGAAGGTTGTACTTGGACAATGTGTCCAAGCGGGCATAAAAGATAGTAACTGAAGTCCAATCCAGTCCAGACAAATGTGATGTAGTTTATTTGAGCCACAAGAAGTCTTGTGAAATATCAGCTTGGAGGAAAGGAATTATTGGCAAAACAGCAGGAAAAGGATCTTAGGATGTTGACCAGACCTAGAATGGATCACCAGAAGCAGCATTAGACAGTTTAACAACAGTAGCTAGAATGCTGGAGTGTACACTTTAGGATATATTTCCTTTCCAAGGCTAAGTATAGTAGTTCTGATTCCAGAAAATGCAAGCACCCACAATTATATAAAAATGGGGCTCTCTGGTTTGCCTTTTTAGTGGGGTGATCATCTTCTGAGGTAGTATATTTAGAAGATGGGGGTGTGAGGACAAGGCCTCCACATAGAGGATGTGTGTGTGTGTGTGGGGGGGGGGATAAACCTACTGTAAATTATTACCTTAGAAACATTTCTTAGGTTTTCATGCATCTGGGATTAAAATTGTGACAGTGAACTTAACTTAGAAGCAGATAAGTAATACTTCAACAGTACTCAGCCCACAGGCCACACTTTGATTACTGTGTGCATCCATGAAGTTCTCACAGAAAAAGGGACACCAGGAAGGAGTCCAAAAGTCACCAGAAAGATGTACAGTATGTAGGTGAAGGTGTGTGATTAGAAATAGTGGAGCTATATTTCTTCTAATTAGAAATCATTATAGGTGGAAGGACACGACATGGACTCATATGGTCACATTTTATGATATAAAGAGATCACACTGAGCAGAAGAAAGTGGATATGAGGGGTAAGTGTTCTGGCAACAGTATATAGAAATGAGCTTCTTCCTGGATCAGTGACTGTAGTTCTTCACAGAGAGAATATGGTGTCCTTGGAATGAACTACAAAAATGTGTGGAGGAGGAGGAGGAATATTCAGAGGCATTTAGGTGGGTATGGGACAAGCAGAAAAGGATGATGTGGAAGGAGGAGGTAGAGGGCTAAATGAGGTTGTGAACTTGTACTATTAAGCAAGCAGAAATGTAATGCAATGTAGTAATCACTAGACTGTATTTTCAATGGGTATCTGGTGAAAATTCCCTTTTATTTTCATTTGCTTCCTCATTTTTCCTTTTTCTTTTTTCACACAAATATGTTTCAATTTTAAGTGAGAGTAAGCAGTTGTATGTGCCCATATGCCTGCCTGCTTTCGACATATATCCCACACCAACCACCAAGAACAAAAAACTGATGTGAAAAACAAGACCACAATAAGCCAAAAAACAAGAATCAACAAATCCAAGTGTTTATTGATTCTTGTTTTTTGGCTTATTTTGGACTTTTTTCTATCACAACATTGCTTTTTAAACGACATTGATTTTATTAAATACTTGTTTGTGGACGCTGGCATTTTTCCTGTGCCGTTTTTCTTGTTTTTTATATATCCCACATCAGTATATTAGTATATCTGACTGATGCTCTATTTTGCAGTCTGAAGTGGGACAACCAGGTCATAAAGAATATCATGTTTCTCCTCTTGGAAAAAACAGCTAATTTTCAGTCATTCGGTCCTCTCATCCCTTTTTTGTGTTGAGACAATTGTCACCCATTTAAGACAGGTCACAGACAGTATAGGAATATACCCTGTTTGTAGAATCATAAAATAGCAGAATCATAGAAAATATTAGGCAGCTGAGCCTAATGAACATTTATGCATTGCCAGTATCCATCATTTGATCTTACATCACTTTACAAGGAGTGCTAGACTAACCATATTGAAGGTGGATATGTGAGTACTCTTTCAATAGTCTAACTCATAGTGTGCCACATTGCATGATTTGGAGTGAAACTTTGTTCCAGAAAAGGAGCAGTCATTGCATGAGGAATCTTGTCTATCCTCCATGATTTGTTGTATTTGCTGAAGCAAGCTGACATCTCTGATCCTGTTGTTTGCTGGACTGTTTAAGTTGTGGAGATATGAGAGGTCTTGGACTGCAAGATCTCTAATTGCCTGAAAAGCAAAGCAAAGATCACCACTAAGGAGTCAGTAGGACATTGAATGCAGTGGCAAAGCAACCAGCATCTCCTGGTACCTCTGGTCATTTGGACCTGTGGTCTTTTTTGTTAGGAACATCTATGACCTCTCCAAGTCTCTGATATGTGTAGTAAGATACATCACAAAGAGGGCATTGTATTATGTGATGAGCCTGTTCAGTGTAGAATATAGAAGGTTAAGGACTTCTATGGATGTTGAGGAGATACTCTTTGTGATCATCTGTACCAGATAGAAGGATTTCCTAACCACTGTTACAACATGATGACCAAAGGAGGTGGAATTGTCTACCAGTGCTGGAAAGTCTCTCACATCTTAAATTTTGAATGTTTTTTTGTCTGTATTATAAACTGTGTTGAAGAATTGTTTATCAAATGTGACAATGTTGCAGTTTTTAGCATTTAGTTTCAGCCCATTTTTTGTGCACCAGCTATTAATACTTGTAAGTTCAAACTGTAGCTTCTGCATGTCTGTATGGGATTTGGGAATGACACCCCATTTACAATCATCCGTAAACTTGGTTAACCAGAGATTTTTGATTTGGAGATCAGAGAAATATATGCCAGAAAGTATAGCTCCTAGTACGGATGCCTGAGGGACTACACTGGTTACTTTCATGATCTTTGAGGAAGCACTTGCCACCCCCACTGTCGGTGTTCTATGCTCATCCAATTTTCTATCCACCTAAATATGTAGTGATTAGTTCGGTGTACATTTTGCTTGTTAATTATGTTAGCATATGGTATGTCAAATTCGTTGGTGAGGTCAAGCTATATTGTATGGAGAGCATGACTGCTGTCCACAGCTTACGTTACTCTGATAAAGAAGTTTACTAGCTTCATTAGACAAACTGCTGGGGGTCAAGTCTTATAAGATTTTAGATATAGCAGATCAGTATAACTAGTTCCATGGTCCTGCAGATGACGCTTCTCAGGCTAATTGGTCTGCAGTTTTTGGGACCTGTGGTGGGACTGCTGTTGTGAAGAGACATGACAACTACTGTGCACCCTACCTCAGGGACAAAGCCAGTGGCTAAGGTCAGTTCAGTGCATGTTTAGTGCTCTTCAGAAAGCAGCTGGGTTATCAACTCCCATGGAGGATGCATTTTTTTTGTTTTGGAAAGTAACTTTAGTAAGGGTTCTTTTGTCATGATAGTAGGGTTGAGATCCTTTAGAATATGTGGGTTTTGTATAGTTGTCTTCGGTGTGAAATTTGTACTGAATCTGTTAGAGAATATATTTATGATATCTACATGATATGAGTAGGTGGTACCATTTTCAGAATGTTTAGATTAATGTTAGGTGTGAATGTATAATAATCCTTAGCTTCTGATGCTAGTCTAAGTTCATTGGTTGTCTTTGTCTTCCTGATGTTTTTTTTCAGCACCTTTAATAATTTTTTGATTAGGACATTGATTTGTGAAGCATTTTGCTATATATTCTAAGAAGCTTTTTCTTTTATTATTTTATTTATGGATGCAGACCATTAGGCTGATTTGTTTTAGAACTTCCCATTTTTGTTTAGTTCTGGCTGGAGCTGTCTGGTTGGTACATTTATCTAGGTGAGCATAGGATTTATTTACATAACTACTAACCAAGTTAACAGTTTGGAAATTTCCATTTTTTTCTTGAATTTTGAGATTTCATTATAGAATTGCAGGAGATTAGTAAGTTAGAAATCTTTGAATATTACGATATTTACACTTGATGGTTGGGGGGATTTTGAAAGCTAGGTTTACAAGTTTGTAGTTAGAATTAACTGGGGCAGGTTATACCAGTGAAATAGTGCATATAGATGCTATATTTGTAAGAACTAGGTCAGGAATATTTTGTCCTCTAGTGGGTTCTTTGACTACTTGGTCTAAGGAGGAGTTGTTCCTAGAATGAAGGAATTTTGGGGCATAACCTACATTTGAGGCTTAAGTATCCCAGTTTATCAAAGGATAATTAAAGTCCCATGGGATGATAGAACCCCTGTGTATTTAAAGTTTATCCAGTATATTTAGGAAGTGAACATGGTTTTCAGGGGCCATTGAAGAAGTCCTGTCACATGCTGTGATCTGATAGTTGGATTGATTTAGAGTGATTTGTATCTCAATAAGTTCAGTGTGTGGGTCTCTAAGAATCTGCCTGGAGGTAATGTGGTCCTTAACAAATATGGATATATCACCACAGTTTCCATCAAGTCTAAAGGTGTGGTAGGTGCAAAACACTGGTATAAAGGGAATGCTTTCTGCACTTTTAAACCATGTTTCAGTAATAATACTTACATGAATGTGACCCAAATGCAATAGGGCCTCAAGGTCAGGCATTTTTTTATTTAAACTCCTAGTACTTTGCAGTACTACCTTGATATTGACTGGTTCTTAGTGAGAAGCACTACCTTGATACTGACTGGTTCTTACTGAGCAGCACTACCTTGATATTGACTGGTTCTTACTGAACAGCACTACCTTTATATTGACTGGTTCTTACTGTGCAGCACTACCTTGATATTGACTGGTTCTTACCGAGCAGCACTACCTTGATATTGACTGGTTCTTACTGAGTAGAACTGCTTTGATAATGACTGGTTCTTCCTGAGCAGCACTACCTTTATTTTGACTGGTTCTTACTGTGCAGCACTACCTTGATATTGACTGGTTCTTACTGACCAGCACTACCTTGATATTGACTGGTTCTTAGTGAACAGCACTACCTTGATATTGACTGGTTCTTACTGAGCAGCACTACATTGATATTGACTGGTTCTTAGTGAGCAGCACTACCTTGATATTGACTGGTTCTTGAATTATTTTGTTATGTTTTGTTTTTTAGGTTGAGAGCTCCATTAGTTGGACTCTGCCTAAAAAGACACTATGGGGACAGCAAGGACTTTAGCCAGTATACAAAAGCCTTGGAATGAGAGGTGTAAGCCATCCTTGGAGAAACAAGTATGACTAAGTAGCAACTTATCCCAAGCTGGTACATACTGGATCTGTTTCAAATGACACCATTTATTCATACAATTGTTTTAAACTATTTTTTATTTTATTTATTTATTTATTTCACATTTGATAACTGCGAAAGTCCAACTGGACACAGCTCCATTTTCAGAAGAGGCCCAGGGAAAAAAGCTCCAGATTAAATGCATATATCAATCAGAAAGAAAATAAACAACACATAGATAGTGGATATCAAGTTATAACATAGTAAACTTCTCCAGATAACACATATCATTTAAGAGGAAATCGCTCAAACCATAATAACATATAGCACACAGCAATCAATATACATTCCTGACAATATTATTGATGGGACTACTATAGCAATCATGCTTAGAAGAGGAGTCACTCATTTCAAGATTGGGTAGATGATATGCTACACTCATTGTGGCAGTGTGAGATGTTTTAGCTAGTCAAATGGGTAGTAAGTAAAGAGGGGTGAAGCAGCATAACAGATGAGATGTTGTAGGTAGTGAAATTGTTACTAAGTAAAAAGGGGTAAAACAGCATAAATGAGTACTGAGCACTATGAAATGAAAAATAGAAACAGAATTATTTAGTGAACACAATATCTAGCGGGGCAAAATAATGTAGAGATTTCTGGATCAATACAAGAATGCAGATGGGTTTTCTTTGTACCTCAATGTCATTCTTGGAGAAGGAAGGATTCCATTTAATAGAATGAACTTTCCTGCATTTTTGACATGCATGGAAAGCTTGGAAATGTCTTTCAGCATATCCCTCATGGTTTTGTGTGCCAGGTCATCTACAACCACATGGACAACCATCACGTCACAGTCATACATTTTGGACTTGAGTATCTTGAAGATCCTTGTAACATCAGAGATCTCAGTATTTGAGAGATAACTGACTGTTACCCAATTTTAGTCCACCCTTGTGGGAGATTGGCATAATGGGTGGGAGGTTGGCATAATGGTTAATGTGTTTACCTTACAAACATAAGGTGCAGGGTTTGATTCTCACATGGAGTAATTGGCTAGGCTGAAAATGGCCCACGAGGGCAGTTAGCCTAGTACTAACCTATGAACCTAAGAAGACTCTATGTGTCTAACTATACAGTCACTCATCACCATTACATTTTATTAGTAGAAGGTTTATGTGTACTGGCATTGTAGGAAGTTTTTTTTCTGGTGACTCTCAGCAATGGATGTAGTAGTATGTGTTGTGCTGTTCAGTTTTTGCTAAGTCCCAGTCTTGTTTGAAATTCAAATTTCAGATTTGAAGAAAACCAGTAAAAATGCAGAAAAATGGCAGAGCCCATCCAAAATGCATTTATTTACCTAAGCATAGCATAGAACCTATGAGAAAAGCAATGCAAACAGTAGTAATTTGGATGGTACTGTAGAACTTCCTTGTACTTGATGCATTAGTTGATCTGTCTGCATTAGAAATGCAGGAAACCAGAAGATGATGCTAATACTTGAGGCATTATATAACCCTAAGGATCAGAGATATTGATTGGGAATAAGCTGTACCTATGCCCTCTGTCAGACTAGCAAGTGAATGGAGAATATAACTTCATAATGGTAAGTTTAGGTTGGGTATGGATGATGAATTCAACAGAGTAGAAGGAAGTATTGGAAAACCTCCATGTAAAGGCACTAAGTAACCAGAGATAGCATCTGATAAAGTCACTTAAAGTCAAAATGCTAATAGCAAAATTAAGAATTTCACTTCAAGCAAGAATTAGGTAATAGTGAGGAGCAGATTCCTTGCAACACTTATCTGAGCTTAACTAAACTTTGGAGTGGATATGGATATTGCTCTAATTAAATGTATCCTCACTTATTCCAGAGTAGGAAAGAAACAGCAGGAATATGGCTAGATATGCACAAGATCCTAAGTTCCTTTGCATGGAATTATGAGATTCGTAGATGATAATGATGTACAGCTTGTGTGGCTGTGGTGGTGCAGTGGTTAGCTTTGCCGCCTCACAGCAAGAGGTTCCCTGGTTCGATTCTCGGCTGTGGTGCCTTCTGTGTGAAGTCTGCATGTCCTCCCTGTGGTCACGTGGGTTTCCTCTGGGTCCTCCGATTTCATCCCACATCTCAAAGACATGCTGTAGGTGGATTGGACACTCTAATTTGGCCCTGGGTGTGTGCGTGTGTCTGCATTCTGTGGAAGGTTGGGTGCTGGGCTGGCAACTTGACATTGTAAAACTCCACTGCCAGTCATTCTGCAGACTGTTGTTCTGCTGTGGTGACCCCTAACTAGGAAAAGCCGAAAGGAGAAGAAGAAGATGAGAATGTACAGCTGCAGCCTCAACAGGAAGGGATACACTCTAAACAGAAATGGAGGTATGTTTCCCAAAGAGCTTTGCACTTTTTTGTTTCAGAAAACTTTGCTCAGATGAAAAGTTTCTTCATTTATTTATTAAATCTGTACATATATGCATAATATATCAAAGCAGAGGGGGAAAGTATGTTATAATGTAGTGAACCTTACTTCAGTGAACATAGCATGTTTCTGAGAAAGAGATGCAAGAGGTACATAAGATATTGACAGTATGTATGGCATGGATATTTACAAAATAATTCTTCCAAAAATGTTTATCTTGAAACTGGGTGGCTTGCATACCAGTACAGATATTAAAATATGACAGATATTTAAATAGACTTTTACAGTGTATGTCTCATTGAAATGAGGATGCTTTCAAAGACTTTTGGCCTGTTCATTTGTTAAGTAAATATGCAGTGCACCTTGGGTGTGTTCCAGTGAAGTATTGCCATAGAAAAGTTTAAAATTAAAGAACTAGTGGTTTTTAGAAAACCTCAACCAAACACAGCAATATTCACATATGGTCTGTAGAAGATACTAGGATGGGGAATGATTGTTGCAGCTCAAATAATTTTTTTTGTCATTGTAAAAATGTGAGTTAAAATTAAGTACAGAATATATATACACACACACACGCACACACACACATATATATATATATATATATATATATATATATATATATATATATATGGGATCCGGACACATGGTCGACTAGCATATGTCCGAATCACAAAACATCGAACACATACACGAAAGAGCTTAACATCGAAAAGCGCTTCCGTGTATGTGTGCCTGTTTCGTAGATCGGACTACAGTGGTGTAAGGGTAAATTCCCTTTTCCCCACTGTAGTGCGATCACGGAGTGAGAATATTAAAGGTGGGGGGTGTGGGGGATGCAGGGGGGCAAAGCCCCCTGCAGAAATGTAGATTTTTTTTTTGAACTACACATACATGGAAGCGCTTTTCGATGTTAAGTGCTTTCGTATATGTGTTTTTGATGTTTTGTGTGTTTGATGTTTTGTGATTCGGACATATGCTAGTCGAGCATGTGTCCTAGACCCATATATATGTATGTACATACACTCTGCATATTTGTCTATTGTGCTACATAAATAAATAAATAAATAATTTATTTATTTACTTATTTATTTATTTTATTTGATAATTAGGTAAGGGGGGGCTGGTCCAGGGGACCCTTTTCCATCCACGACTTGGACAATGCAGCAAAAAAAGTGCAAAATGTGTGGAAAATGCAAAAATTAATATTCTTAAAAAATGCATTCTTAAAGACGGAAGAAATATTTTAAAAGAAATGTGCTACATTTTTGAACAGATGCTACCATAGCAGCTATGCAGAAATTTAAAAGTGGAGCTGTACGTAGACTACTATAACAACTTTTATAGATATCTAAGCCAAATGCATTATTCTGTTCATCTGTTTATTAAAGCAACCTGAATTTAACCACGGTTTATGTGAAAACTAGAATTGCAGTTCAGTGTCTGGTGCTCACCTGACATGCTGTCCCAGTATACATGCACATAATGGGGAGGAGGGAGGGTTATAACTGCTGTGAAGACTATATTCACCTCCTTTTACAATTTTTACAGAGTGAGAATGATCAGCTTTATCATGTGTTGCTGCCCATTGTATGGCATCATTCATTTTACACTGCTTATTCCCATAACCTTATGACTTAGCTGGCACTGACATTACTGCTATGAACTAGCATCATTGAATCACAAGTATTATAGTTTAAGTATGTACTGCTTTGGTTTCTTAAAGTGCTGTCCTACTACTTGTCATTTTATTTAGAAATGCTTATTTAGTCACAGTTGTTGCGTCTTTCGGCTTTTCCCGGTTAGGGGTCGCCACAGCGGAACTCGGGTCCGGTAATGATTGGCAGTTGATTTTTACGTGCCGAGTTGCCAGCCCTGACGCAAACCTTCAATGAAGGTACGCCCATTCAGGCATGTCTCCACACAGAAGACGCTCTAGCTGAGAATCGAACCAGACAGCGTCTTACTGTGAGGCGACAACGCTACTGCAGCACCACCACCATGGATATTTAGTCACAGTAATAGTTAGTCTTTATTTATTTAAAAGGGTTTTTAGTCACTGTAATAGTTAGTATTTATTTATTTAAAAGGGTTTTGTATGCCTCTTATTCAAACAGTATATTCATCTCCCTTATACATTTAGTTTCTGTGGGGAATCTCCTTAGGTACAAAGAACAGCACCTCTGTGACCTGCTCCAAGAATTACAATATGGATCTGGGTAGGCTTCCGTTTTCCTTTTAGTCAGGGGTAATGTTTGGCTTTACTCATAAATCTCTTTATGGTCTTATGTTCAGTCTTTTGTCTTTCTTCTGGTGTGGACTCATTTGACTATTCCCTTTCTGGATCTGGTCAGGGTCAAAAAACTCATGTTATCCATTTTGGGGTTCAAATATGGCTAGTTATCTACATCTGAAAACATCCTTGGCAGTCCATCCATTTCTCTATTTCAGGTTGTCTATGCTGGGTTTAAGGTCTGGTTAGTTGCCATAAAAGAGAGGTCAAAGAGTGGGTGGCTACTGTCATCACTTCTATAATATCATTTTATGTATTCAGTGACTTTTCTAGAGCCATTTATCTTGTAATTGGCTGTAGACCATGCACTTACTGAACATTTTGCAATTAATGTCTTCACTGGGTACTGCAACCTATACCTTAAAGCCCATTCCTTGAAACAGTTTGGTCTGTTTGCCATTTACCAGTTTTATAGTCTCTGGTCAGCACTTTCTGACAAATGGTGGCACCGCAGCTGTAAATGGGGTGAGACAAAGGGCACTGTTGCCTCAGGAGCAAGCTGTTAGAAGCAGTATTTGGCAGTCACCGAAGGTACTAGAATATTGCGTGGCTTCATAAATCGATACTGATACTGCATTGCAGTCCCAGCAGAAGTACTCATTGTGTAAGTGTCTGTAACTAGCTGTAGCAAGCTGTTCATTACAGATGTAGCAAGCAGTTTGCTGCTGTTACTTAAGTGCAGAAGTGCCTTTTATGTTCTCAAGTGTGAAAAAGATTTCAAGACATCTGTGTTACAGGTTGGCTTTTATTTCTTTCAGTTTTCCTACATCTTTAGCAAAAATATGTATACCGTCTACTAATAAGCATGCCAGCGTCTCACTTATTGTGAGTCTATTAACTATTTATAGCTGACATCTGCAGGTTATTAATGGAATTCCTGTTCAGCTCCATTCCTTTTATCCAGTCTGTGGCACACAATGCTATTTTTCTCTATAACGCATAATTATAAAAATTCCACTTTTGCTTTTAGCATTCATGTATCATTGGCTGTGATGACTTTTTCACCCGTGTATCTTTAGTAAAAATTTTTGATTCACTTAATGGCATGTGTGAAAATGTTTTTTTATTGACTTTCATGGACTTCATTGCTGGAATAGCTCTTGTTTTAACTTAAAGTTTCACTCCTATTACTTCTAGAGTGATCAAAATTAATTTCTCAGCTTGTTTGTATTAGGCAGTTCTAAACACATCTAATCATAAAGTTCATTTTCTCTGTTTACTTCCATTTTCCGTGACCATTCTTCATTTATTGTATAATCCATGTTGTACATACATTGTGATTCATGCTTGCCATCCTACATCCTGTATTTGGGCTATATCACGTCAACGAACGCTAAAAATAGTGAACGCTGATATAGCGAACTTCAAAGTTCAAAAGCTGAAAACAGTGAAGGAACGGATCAGCGAGATCCAAAAAAAAAAAAAAAAAGTATACAGTCAAAATAAAGTGGGGGGCTTTGTCCCCCACCTTAAATATACTAGCTCCGAGATCGCACCACAGTGGAGAAAACAGCAAAGCCTAGAGAATGGCCCAGTGAATTTTTTCCCCTGGGAAAAAATTCGCTGAGCCGTTCCTTCGTTGTTTTCAGCTTTCAGGCTTTGAAGTTAAATATATCAGCATTCGCTATTTTTAGCATTCTCTGATCTGATATAGACCCTCTGTATTTTGTTTTCACTTTGTTTCTGTTGGTGTTCAACTTGCACATTCTCTCAATGTGATCCTTTTTCTGACATTTGATTAAATAAGCACATATCAGAGTTCTTGAAAAGGTAAAATACTAGGTTGCATAGACCAAAATGTTAATTGTCTCAAAGAAAAAAATGGGTCAGGGGGTAGAACTGTTCAGACACGAAATTCTCTACCAGCTGACATACAACTGGCAGACTCACTATAAAACTGGTGGTACAATGGTGCAGAGTTTCTGCTTCATGCTGTTTGCTCCTCTGGTGTGGTTCTCAGATGAGGAGTCTTCTGAGCAGAGTCTCATGTCCTCCCTTTGTCCTAGTAGGTTTTCGCCTGGTGCCCTAGTTTCCTATGACATCTCAAATATGTGTAGGATGGTGAATTAGTGATCCTTTAAATTGCCTATAGGCATGTGAATATATATGTGTTTATCCTATGATGGACTGGCATCCTGTTCAAGATTGTTTCTCTACTTTACCGCACTTGATTGCTGAAATAGGCTGCAGGGTCTTCTTTGACCCTAATAGGATAAAGCAGATATTACAAAATTAATGAATTGATTAAAAAATGTAATATATGTACCAAACTATTCAAATCTGCATAGGAATAACATCAGGCGTACAGGGTTAGAGATCAGAGGTTGAGTCATAACAGCCCCCAGGCTTATAAGTAGCACTACAGCTGCTCAGCAACAAATATCTGTCACTGAAGAAAAAAGATATTACCATATTTTATAAATTGTATGGTAATGAGTATCTGACAGTTTCTGCATGTCACATGCAGTGGATTAATTGGCGGCTTAACCTGTTGTATTTAAAATATCATGCTATTATCACACCTGTCTTGGCTTGATATTTGTTACTATACTTCTGTGGTGTTGCCAGTCTTCATTTAAGTCCAATATATACTTTTGTCCTGTAGTCAGAACTGCTCTTGCAGCTGACCATATATCTGGTAGCAGTGCACTTCTCAGCCTTTGACACTGCAGGGAGTGGGATATAGTAGAGAGTTGAGACTACATTGTGCATAAACATAAGAACCACCCTTCGAGTTAAACCTGTGTTGTCATCAGGAACCAGTAGGGCATCCATCTGCTTTTTGCTCAGGCCACAATATCCACTTAGCCTGGAGCCAGAAACTGCACTCTGTGCACTGACTCCCATGTCATCATGGGAAATGTAGGCATTGTAATGTAAATTAAGTATAGAACTGAATTCACTAATTTATTCTTCAGTTTAATGCTTAATGCAGTGTAGTGGCACTGAGAAGACAAATTCTGTCCTGCCACTTAATGAGTGCAATGCAGTGGAAGTAATCCTGAATGGGATGGCAACCTATCACAGGACATATATACTCACTCACTCTCACAGAACACACACACACACACACACACACACACACACACACACACACACACCTATGGGCAATTTAGAGAAATACTTTTCAACTACGGCACGTTTTTGGAATGTTGGAAGAAACTGGAGCTCCTAGTAAAAAAACAAAACAAAAATGTGTGTATGCGAAGATGTCCAAACTCTGCCCAGCATGAACCCCAGCCAAGAACCAAGCTTGAGGATTAGGCTGAGTGAGGGACTAATGCTAAACACTGTACAACTCCGATGCTCAGTCTTGAACTTAGTGCTGAGTCAGAATTCAGTTTTGCATAGAAAGAAGTATGTTTTCTGTTCCTCTTCAGGTTTACATGTGCCAAACCAAGGTGCTCACACCATATTACATGCATTTTCTGGGAATTAATATATGATCTTGCTGCCTGGCCTGCCATGCATTCCTGAGGCAAATTGGATGAAAAAGTGTGCTTTGTCTTCTAACTGAGAATAGGATAGTACACGAGTTAGAGGATCTCAACAAGAAGGGTAGGGGCTGTGGTCAAGAAGTCATTTTGTCCTATTTTCTTGCTCTAACAATTTCTCAGTCCTTCTGCCTTCCTAATTACCCTAGAATACTGTACCTTGGTTCACTCCCAGCAGTATAGCACAGCTACCATTAAGAGAAGTTCAGTAGTCTTATTTCAGACCTCCTTTGATTTCTTCACCACCTGCCAGTTGGTACATCTATAAAAAGTGTTTCCTCTGTTTTCTTATATTAAATGAAAAGAAAGAAAAAAATTGCATTGCTTGTTGCCCTACTGAAGTAGACACATATGCAGTGTGTGTTTCTGGTCAAATCATGTTCCTGCTGTGAACATTATTACAGTTGTCCATTGTCCTCTCCTGTGCAGGAAGTAAGGTTTAAAGGGAAGTGATCTTATTCCCATAGACCTTCTGCAGCAAATTTCTCTTCTAACTCAGTTTGTTGACATGAGAGAGAGAAGCTTGCTATTGTAATGAACAACCTGTTTAACTGCTAACACATTTGGGAAAATTGCCTGTTGTACTGAACATTAAAATCCCACAGTCATTATAAAAGGTCAGAAGAGTGTTTCATAGTGCAACATGCCAATAATTTTCTCTGTCATATTTCTTGTCATTTATTTTCTTTCATAACAAATTCTAAACCCCCCAGACCCTAGCTTTCGACTGTTCCCTGCATCAGCCACTAAAGTCCTGGACTGGAATTTCATGGAGAGTGTATTTATTTATGAGTAGATCTCACTGATAGATGTTTTAGTAAAATCATCTCTTTATCATTCACCAAAGGTATGTCCACTCTGTTATCCTATAGTCATTTCTCTTGCAAAGGGTTATCTTCCTGTGATTTTTAAAAACAGGAAGAGTCAGTATTGTGTTCAAGTCTAATATAACTTTGCAGGTTACCCCTCCCTTACAAACAGGACTTAAATTCCTCCCTAACAAAAAAGACTTTTATTTTCAGCTAAATTTAGAAACAGTGAGTGCAGTGACCAAAATAATATTTACACTATAGTAAGTTGAGCAGTTTGGCTCAAAATACAAATAAACAATCCCCCCTCCTACCTTATGGTACACTGTTACAAACTTTGAACACTTCTACATTATTTCCACTTTTGATTCAGCCTTTATTTTTGGATCATGGGTTTCCAAATCCAGTAGATTGTAAATGTTGTACTGGATGTGGTTTGTCATGTCAGGCCCTCTCTAACTCCAACTGCTGTACTATGTCCTACAAGAGGTTGTTCTTCCTTACCTGACCATTGGTTTGTCTATTTTGTATACTGTGTATTCTACTATTCTTACTAAATGGAATCCTGCACACAGCACACATAGGATCATAGGAAGTTGCTAGGCTATTGGCCCTGAGGCCCTTACAAGCCTAGGCAAGAATTTACCCATGTTTCGACAAGTCAGCACCCAATGCCCCTGTCCAGCAGGGACACAGGTGGAATTCCAGGGGTATATTTTCTATTCCCCTTCCAGTTATCCAGGTTGCTCTTATAAAGGGTTAATGACATGGAGAGGGAGTCTATTCCACAGAAGGGGGAGTCTCTGGGATATAAATCTGTTCTGCCAACAAGTCCTACTGATGTCATATACCAGGCTGAGGTCACGCGTGCAGGTTACTTGAGTGCAGCTTGACTTGCGGATATGCAGCAGTCCCGTCAAGGTGGGGTATGAGATTGCTTTGTATGTAGGAGTCTGTATGAGACTGAGTAGAGGAACAGGGCTTTTAGCCTATCTGTGTAGGATAGCTGTTTGAGCCCCTGGATTCTCCTTGTGAGGAACCTCTGTGGTCTCTCCAGCTGCTGCATGTGCTTTGTGAGGTACATGCTGAAAGGGTATTGTGCTTAATAATGGGTCTTATAAGGGAAGAATACAAGGATGTTATGACCCCCTTGTCTCTGGATGAGATACCCTTATTAATGAGGTGGGCCATGTAGAAAGTTTTCTGTACAAAAAAGGCAATATGGTGGTCAAAAGTCAGTTTGCTGTCAACCAGGGTGCCCAAGTCCCTCATGACTAATTGTTTGCTTAGGACCTTGTTATTAATGTGATCATTTGTGGGGACATCACTCTCCTCAAAGGGGATGATGATTCATTTTTTGGCATTCAGTTTGAGGCCATGTTTCTGGCACCAGTCATTTGTTTGGGTGAGACCCTCTTGGAGGATGTTCACATCACTAAGGGAATTGATGACAACGCCCGGCTTGCAGTCATCTGCAAACTTGGTCACCCATAGCCCACTGGTTTTGCCCTGCACCTCACAGAAGTATATCCCAAACAAGAGATGCCCCAAAACCGATCCCTGGGGTACACTGCTTGTTATGGGTCTACTGTTTGAGGTGGCTTCCCCTGTTTTGACTAGGTGGGTCCTAACAGTGAGCCAGTTTGCTACCCATCTGGTAACATACGGATTGATGCCTAGTTGAGAGAGTTTATCTATTATACCTGAGTGAGGAATAGTACCAAAGGCTTTGGTCAGGTCAAGGTAGGCGGTGTGCACCATCTTCCCCTCATCCATGGGTGCCTAATGGTGCTGCAAGTTCTGGCCTGAGTTCATATAGGTTTCAGTCTGGGATGTTGTTGGGTCCTATGGAGGCTGTATTTTATGACTTTGAGAGGGCAGTGATGACTTGCTCCCTAGAGATAAGGGGAGGGGGGCAGGTGCTGGGGATATCTTGATTTACTGATGGGAGGACAGCGGGGTAAAGTTTTCACTGAACCTGTCTGTCAACAGGTTGGCTATATCTATGGTGTCTGTGTATGTGGTGTCCTTGGCCACCATTTCTGAGCAGATCTGAGTGCTTCCTTTGAGATTGCAGACATATGTGAAGAAGGCCTTATGATTGTCTTTAGTAGATGTGGCCAGTTTGGAGGATTTCACTAGTGCTCTTATTTGCTTGTTCAGGCTAAGGAGATATTGCTTCCAGTTAGTCACCTGCTCCTTCTTGGTCCTGGACAACAATTTTTTTCCTTTTATTTTAGAGTTTATTTATTGCAGATGTCCACCAGACCCGTTTAATCTTCCTTGAGGAGGAGGATTTTGCCCTGTCTGGTATTCCTGATTCCAAGCAGCTACATAAATGCTCATATAGTACTTTGGTGTAGGTTTGGGCATATGTGCCAGTTCCTATGGAAGGGAAGGGGGCTGTGAAGCTGTTTATACCTTTCCCCAGGAGGTTGTAATCAGCTTTGGAGAAGTTTTTTTGTTTGACCCAAGCTGGGGTGGGGGTTGGGGGAGATGGTGACTTTGAAAGTGACAGCTTTATGGTCAGACCTTACCAGAGAGGATGACACTGTAGGGATGCTGCATTGGTTACTCATGTTGTTTAATACCAAGTCCAAGATATTATCACCTGTTGTGGGGGTGTTGATCCGCTGGTCCAAGGCATTTGCATTGACGAAATCAAGGAATATCTGGGCATTTGTGTTTTGGTATGAGCAGTTATTCCAATCTATGGCTGGATAGTTAAAGCCACCCAGGATCAGGGTAAAGGGTTGACTCTTGATAGATTCGAAGAGGTCCAGATAGATGGAGTGGGCATCTTGAGTCAAAGTTGGGGGCCTGTAGCTAGCTATGATGTGAATAGGGGTCTTGTCAATGGTTAACTGCATGTCACCTGTGCATCATACTGTTTGACCAGCATGGAGGTGTGTATGTCTTTAATATATATTACAACTCCACCTCCTTTTCCTTTGCTACCCATGGTTTGAGGTCTGAATGTATGATAGGATGAGTAATCTGATATGGCTGGGGTGCTCTCCACAACTTTGAACCAGGTTTCTGTGACTGCACAAATGCCAGCATCTTCCAGGGTTAAGAATGCTTGCAGTTTCATGTTTAAATTCCTAGCGTTTAGCAGCATGACCTTTAATTTGTGTTTTGATGAAGTTTTCATGTTGGTAGTTTTGATCTCATGGCATTGCCTAAAAAAAGGCACTATTGGGGAGGCAAGAGTCTTTGCCACAAGCCTGAAGCCCAAGGGAGACAGATGAAGGGCATCTCTGACAAAGCGTTGTGGTCTGTCGATCATGTCTTTCCATGCTGTCAGGTCCTGGATCCCCTTGGAATGACACCAGAAACTAAGCCAATTGTTAAAGTCAGTCATTTTCTGTTTGTATTGAGGCATCATTCAGGGTGACGGTAAAATGTTGCTTAAGGCTAGGAACATACCTGCCTGGTGCACATATTCAGTGACTTTGATCATGTCTGTCTTCATGTAGTCCAGGGAGGTACGCCTCAAGTCATTCACACCAACATGGACTATGACAGAGTCATAACAATACCTGTTGTTGGGAGACTTGAGTGCATGGGTGATATGGTGGGTTCTGGCACCTGGCAAACAACTAAGTGTGACTTTCACCTTATCCGGCTGGGTGAGGGGCACATCTGTGTGTCTCACAATGGAGTCTCCTATGACTAATATGTTGGGTTTGTGTTTAGGCCTTAGTGGCTGTGAGACACAGGTGTATGGACTATGTGTGGTGTGCACTGGTCCTTCATAAATAAACTTTTTTTTTACAAAGATAAACTTCTGATACGTTATAAACTACACCAATGGCAGTCTACATTCTCATATGTTAAGGGTTGTCTAGACTTCATTACCTTCAGTTTTGGAACAATTTATGTACCCTAGCAAGCATTTCTTTGCCCTAGATTCAGAGAATGAACCCAACTTTAGGATGGATATTTCTTCTATACAAATGTTGGTACTTCTGCAGTTTGGGCTTTAACAGTTTGGAACATACAGCTTAATGAACGGAAGCAACATTCAGAGGTTGGTATGACCTCTTCACCAGTATTACCAATAAGGTGCACAAGGCTGCAGCCCAGAATTTATTTATTTATTTACTTATTTGCAGTTTGTTTACCAGGGTGGTCCATTGGGCCTTGAGGAGCCCCTTTTCAATGGAGTCCTGGGGAGAAAAGCTCCAAAGTTACAACTAGTTAAAATAACAGTATTACAAATACAAATACAATACAATTAAAAAAAAAATCAAAAAATAAAAATAAAATAATTCTAGGTTACACAGCGCTACTAAGAATTCATAACTGTAAATCTACTAGATACTGATACAGCGGTTAAAGAAAATTTAGAAAATAAAAATGTCAGAGAAGATAAAGTATCACAGTTTTAACAATAATCAAATGTCAGGGGAGATCAAGTATCACAGTGTTACATGTCAGAGTAGATAAAGTATCACAGTTTTAACAATAATCAAATGTCAGGGGAGATAAAGTATCACAGTGTTACATGTCAGAGTAGATAAAGTATCACAGTTTTAACGATAATGAAATGTTAGGATAGATAAGTATTGCAGTATTAACAATAATCAAGTTAGTTCCAGCTGTAAAAGGTAGTGCAAAGGACCCCATATAATGCATTAAGGAGAAATAAAGAGTGACAGCTTGTTAAGAAGGTGTCAGCCGAAGTGTTTGAAGTAGGAGGGGATATAGATAGAGATATTATGTAAGATGGGAGCAAGAGCATTCCCACAGTGATGTTAGGTGAGAGTGGAGAAGAGATTTAAAGATAGAGAGACTGTTAGTGGTACGGATGAGAGGTGCGAGGGAGTTCCAGTGGCGTGCGAGGCAGAAGGAAAGAAGATGTTTGCCAGGCGGGTGGGAGGGTTTATGCAGTTCAATTTGATTTTGTTGGTTGGATCGTAGGCATCTGTTGAGAAGATGCATTTTAAAGGTTGAGATGAGGGAGGGAGTGGGACAGAGAGAAGGGCAAATACAGAGAAAGTGTTATTTCTACACTGTATAATTTTTTAGCTGAGCTGTACCCATTAACGTATTTGTTGCACCCACTGTTGTTCACATAGCTATCCCATTCTCAGTGCCGAATGATTTCTTCTGAAAGCACAGCCATTGTAATCATTCTGCCACATATGTTGCTTCTCATGCTACTAACTGTTTTTTATTTAAATGGAATCTTCTGCTCTGTCATATTTACATTTATACTGAGTGTATTTTAAATTGCTCATTAATAACTAGATTTTTACAAGTCTTCATGTAGTTTTAGCATTACTGTCTGAAACTAAACTTATGAATATAATATGTCCCTTTGGCACAAACAATGTCCCCTCACAGTATCAAATCAACAACAATAGCCTAAGTACCCATGGAGTGGTAAGGGACCTGGGATCACAAGTTGACTGCGACCTTAACTTTGACCACCACGTGTCTACTGCAGTATGGAAAGCTTTCTACGCAGCACACTTGATTAGTAAAGGCATCTCCTCGAGAGCAAAAGAAGCTATAACCCCCCTATACTCGGCACTTCTCCGGCCCATAATTGAGTATAATGCATTGTTTGGCATGTACCGTACTAAGGACCTGAAACAATCAGGGAGACCTCAGAGGTTTCTAACCAAGATGATCAAGGTGCTCCAGCATGTGCCTGATGCAGACTGACTAAAGTCCTTGTCATTATACTCCATATCATATAGACTTCTTAGGCGAGACTTATGTCTCTGGCCTACAGAGCAATCCATGACCAAAACCTAATGAACTTGCTGCATATCCATAAATCAGATAGGACTAGGGACCTAAATATGGCCTGCGACTTAAATAGTACATGCTGGAGGGACAGATTTATCTCCCAGTGACTGTCGTGTCATTAGAACAGGCTACTAATTCATGTGAAACAGAGCATCTCTAAGACACTGTTCAAGAGGAACCTGGATGAATGGATGGGGCACTGTAATTCCTTACTGGGGATAGAGCCCACACCCCTCCTGGTCATGGGCAGTCATCACTAAATGCAATCTTGGGTATTGACTAGCATTTATACTATATTACATTGGGATGAAATGACTAGGCTTAAAATGACCTCAGGTCAATAGCCTAGTAATCTCCTATGATCTTATGAATAGGCAGATTTTGGTCTTGTATGCTAACCTAATGCATGATAGAGTAGAAATAAATACAATTATCTCTTAGTTCTGGTCATGAAAAATAACTAGCAGCTACAGAATTGTGATATAACAATTAAAACTGGGAAGTTTAAGGTCTAACTTGTTTTACCTTAAACTAACAAGATAAAATGTACATTATACAACGACCCCCCATTAATATTCAAAAACGTGCACGCTGATTGGTCAGCGTGCACGTTGTAAATCCAAGTTATAGTAATGGAAAAAGGTCCTTAACTCTTACAGCAACACTGTCTCGCTATGTTAAACGAGTTTAACATACCGAGACAGCTTTAAAAAAAGCAACAGAGATTCTCTGTTGCTTTTTTTTAAAGCTGTCTCGCTATGTTAAACTCATTTAACATAGCAAAACAGTTTGTAAAAAGCAACGGAGATCTTGCTTTCTCCGTTGCTTTTGCCCACAGCTCTGATGTACTGCGTAGACCTCGTGACCAAACCACACCCACCGTGGGTAAATCCAGCATTACCCACACCCAGGCTTGGGTTATTGCTATATTATTTCATACCTCAGAAAAAACATTACAACAAATTTGGAGGAAAGTAAAGAGACTTACTATCATATGTCGCGAATACTTCTGAGATGAGTTATATGGCTGCAGCTATTTGACTAGATTGCATAAGCCAGAGCCAGAATGATACCTCTGCAACTTCCGTAGATTGTAATTCGATAAGTATCCTAGAAGAAATGCAGTGCGGTTCCCAGTGACAGTTAACAGAGATGAAAATCTCATAACAGCAATCCAAAGCAGAATATCCCAGCTCAAGTCTGCTAACTTAGGACTAGAGAGCTTATCCCAGCTCAAGTCTGGTAACTTAGGACTAGAGAGCTTATCCCAGCTCAAGTCTGCTAACTTAGGACTAGAGAGCTTATCCCAGCTCAAGTCTGCTAATTTAGGACTAGAGAGCTTATCCCAGCTCAAGTCTGCTAACTTAGGACTAGAGAGCTTATCCCAGCTCAAGTCTGCTAACTTAGGACTAGAGAGCTTATCCCAGCTCAAGTCTGCTAATTTAGGACTATAGAGCTTATCCCAGCTCAAGTCTGCTAACTTAGGACTAGAGAGCTTATCCCAGCTCAAGTCTGCTAACTTAGGACTAGAGAGCTTATCCCAGCTCAAGTCTGCTAACTTAGGAATAGAGAGCTTATCCCAACTCAAGTCTGCTAACTTAGGACTAGAGAGCTTCTCCCAGCTCGTCTGCTAATTTAGGACTAGAGAGCTTATCCCAGCTCAAGTCTGCTAATTTAGGACTAGAGAGCTTATCCCAGCTCAAGTCTGCTAACTTAGGACTAGAGATCTTATCCCAGCTCAAGTCTGCTAACTTAGGACTAGAGAGCTTATCCCAGCTTAAGTCTGCTAACTTAGGACTAGAGAGCTTATCCCAGCTCAAGTCTGCTAATTTAGGACTAGAGACCTTAACTCAGGAGTTGGAAATGAAAATTTCTTTCATTCTTTCCAAAATCAACAGATGATAGAAACAGCTGGTGGATCTAATGACAAGACATAATATTAACATATGTAGAGTAGTGGAAAATGTAACAGGAAATGTTATGAGACAGTCTGTCAAAATATAGTTACCTTCGTTGCTTAACTCAAATATAGCATCCCCCATTTTGAATGAAAATGATTACAATTTACTGTGGGCAGAAACGCCTCCTACACAAAACCCTGCCACTCCAACATAAAGAGGTAGCCTTACACATTCTGTTGACCAATGGCCTTCTCTGAATAGAGACTGTGTCTAAGTACTACTATTGTGTCATGTTAAATGGGCAGTGAAATGTCCGTAGTCCATATTTTGAGGTTAACAAAGAATTTACATTGATACCTTTTTTAAATCACCAGTCTGTGTTTTGTCCTGCATTCTGAGTTTGAGTTATGCCAGGCACTGTATTAAGCCCTGGAATTAGTCCAGCAAGGGAAGTACCTTCACAGCGTGGAAAAATGAAGTTGTCAGAACACAGGGCCGAGAGGAAGAGAAAGGATAGCCATGGCACCGTTCAACACCCACCTTGAAATGGTCCGAGACAGCAGCTGCATGGCATGTTAATATGCTCACCATAATTTGGACCATGGTAACTCCTTGGCATGTTAATGTGGTCACCATAAACTGGACCCTGTTAATTCCTTGTGCAGTCATCATAAACTGGACCCTGTTAATTCATTGTCATGTTAATGCGGTCACCATAAACTGGACCCTGTTAATTCCTTGGCATGTTAATGCAGTCACCATAAACTGGACCCTGTTAATTCCTTGTGCAGTCATCATAAACTGGACCCTGTTAATTCATTGTCATGTTAATGCGGTCACCATAAACTGGACCCTGTTAAGTCCGTGGCATGTTAATGCGGTCATCATAAACTGGACCCTGTTATTTCATTGGCATGTTAATGCGGTCACCATAAACTGGACCCTGTTAATTCATTGTCATGTTAATGCGGTCACCATAAACTGGACCCTGTTAATTCATTGTCATGTTAATGCAGTCACCATAAACTGGACCCTGTTAATTCCTTGGCATGTTAGTGCAGTCACCATAAACCGGACCCTGTTAATTCCTTGTGCAGTCATCATAAACTGGACCCTGTTAATTCCTTGGCATGTTAATGTGGTCACCATAAACTGGACCCTGTTAATTCCTTGGCATGTTAATGCAGTCATCATAAACTGGACCATGTTAATTCATTGGTATGTTAATGTGGTCATCATAAACTGGACCCTGTTAATTCCTTGGCATGTTAATGCAGTCATTATAAACTGGACCATGTTAATTCATTGGTATGTTAATGTGGTCATCATAAACTGGACCCTGTTAAGACATTTGGGATGTTAATGCAGTCATCATAATGTGGACCATGTTAATTCATTGGCATGTTAATGTGGTCACCATAAACTGGACCCTATTAATTCCTTGACATGTTAATGTGGTCACTATCAAATGGACCCTGTTGCTTTCATTTGCCTAAGTGTTTGACTCTGAGCAAGTAATTTAAACAGATAGTGGCCCTGGGAAGAGTCTGAAAAAGTTCCATCTGGATTAGTGCACTATCCTGGAAAACAAAATGAACAAATAAATAAACAGAGTAGTTTCTTATTTGAGTGTGGTAGGTATTGGTCATAATATAAGGCAGCAGTTTATATTTGTTAAAAGCTGAAGTCCAATCTGTGCTTGTATATTATTCATTAGTCAGTGGTGTAGATCGAGAGACCTTACCCATGTCCATGACACATTAGTGACAGGGGTGGAATTCAAATTCCAGCTGTCACATCTGATTTGGTGCCAGTGCTGTGGATTTAAAGCTTGTGATCCTGCACATCACAATTACTAGAATAATATTATTATTCTTTTGAACAGAGGTGTAGAATGAAAAACGGTGGACTTTGTATCTGCCAGTGCCAGAAATTTGTTTTACTGTGAAACATGACTGTTCATATACTGTGCAATTGATGCCAGTATTTGTATCAGGAAATAATTTGTCTATTTTTACACGATAGTTTATGCACAGAGTAGAAACAACGTGGCTGTTTTGTGATTGATGTACTACTGAAATATATCATCCCTGCTCTTCCATTTTGTACTGGAAATATCAGAAGACCAAGTTTTCAGTACCTGCAACATGCACTTGGGCTGATATTTTAATATTGCCATTGAGGTAAAGTATAATAGAAATGCTACATTCTGTTTTATTGCACTTAGAAAGAGTTAAACTAGTTTATGCACATGTGATCAAGTGCCAGTTAACTGGGTTCTAACTGCTCAACATAACCAGTTGAAGTTATATTTTGTCGTGGAGCAAATTACAGGTGAATTTCTCATTTTCCTAACTATTGTTAAGCCATGGAGTTAGTAGATATAAAACTGGGGGAGGGGGGTGTCAGGTGGCTTAGCCATCACATAGGGATGCGGGAGGGATTGTTCCCTACAAAAAGCACCCATCTTGAGCTTTGTGGGTGGGTTGTAAGGGGTATGTGTTCTCAATCATCTGAGATTAACTGGGACACTTAGGCATGCTGTATTAGTATTTGTATGTGTATGTTTGCAGGTACCACCTTTGCCACTACCTAACTTCTGAAAGCTGACAGACAATGCTTCAAGTGTCAAGGAAAAGAATGCATTCTGGGACTTTTTCCTCTGTGAACCTCTTTGTCTTAAGTGCTTCTGTATGCTGTGAAAGCCGAAATAATTGGAAGTAAGAATTTTGGTCCTCAGCCATTTGTGTCTCTGGTTTGGGTTCAACATCTGCCTTTGCAGTTGCCGCTGCTAAACGTTTTTGGTCTAATGTAGTTCTGCCCGTCTTCAAACGGACCAGTCTGACTCATTTCATGGAGATTTGAATATATTACCCATGATGATGTTTTGTATTGTGGGCTATTCAAAGAGATGTTATTCTTTAGTTTCAACATTATTTTTTCTTTATTTCTTGAGATATTAACTTCCTGTTTAAGGAAGTTAGCAACAGCTTGTGCAACAGAAGGTACTTTTCCTATTTGCTTGTGGGCTACTTTTTTTTAAAGGCACTTCCTATATTTGTGCATAGCAACAGCCTTTGACAGTTCTTTGTTTTTAAGAGGTTCATCTTTTCCATTATAAAACATGCTTGAGATTGTTTTCTTTCTGGTTTAAACATATTCTAAACCAGTGTGTGTGTGTGTGTGTGTGTGTGTGTGTGTGTGTGTGTGTGTATAGAAATGATACACAACATGCAGTCTGCTTTTGGTAGAAGCTGTCCTTTGATTTCTCAAGTGAAACACAAATAATTGGGTCATTCAATAAAAACATTATTAAGATAAGTGAAACACAAATAACTGGGTATTTTAACAGAAACATTATTAAAATGTTTTTTAAATGAAGGTGAAGTAGAAGGGACATGTAAGGAAAGATAATATATTATTTCTTTTCAATGAACAAGCTGCAGCTGACCCTGTGTTGTTGAGCTTGGCCTTGTCAAATATGCTGGCATGAGCACACATCTAATCTTTTGGGCAGAGAGGTGTTAAGCAGATATGGATAGTAGCAGATATACTTCCTGTAAGATGATGCAATATGATAACTATGACTGCAAGAATTCATGCTCAGCCTTTAAAGGAACATATATATAAATAAAGCAAGTCACTGGATGGAATCACCACTGTTTCGTAATTGTTATGATCATATTTATTTATTTATTTGTTTTTGTGGTTGTGTGTTAGGGATCTTTAGTTGCTGAAAAAGCAAGTCACTGAATCATCTGTAGTTAAAACTCACTGCAGCCTTTGTACTTCCAGGTGAAAGTGTGATATGTGTGTTGCAATAATTAATTATTTCCTACTGCTTATGTCTAGTCCCTGTGGCTGAACATGGTATTAGACATTCAGTCAATGTGTGATGAAAGACAAAGAAAACATGTAGTTTTCCCTTAACATCTAAAACTTTACATGGGGTGCTTGTCAAAATTCCACATATAACAAATGTTTGCTAATGACTAGTTTATTTTATCTATTTCTCAGCCAGGTAAGCCCACTGGGCTCAGAGTCACACAGTAGGCAAAAGAAGGTACTATCAAACGTAGGACTCTTGACTCCGGGGTGGGGGGACAATCACTAACAGTTCAGGTCTTTAATCCTTTGTACTCACTGCCATATTGCAGTGTTATATTTGAAATGGTGATATGAAGAAATCACAAGATTGTAAACTTTGGGAAAAATGTTCACAATAGTTTCCCAAAGACTTCCAGTTGTGCAGTATTTCAATATTCTTTATATGTTTTGAAGGGTAATTTAAGGATCATTTTGCAAGAATTTTTAGAGAAGGGATTATTGCACAATGACTGATGAGTCACATGCTCAGATAAGTCATGTTATAGCCCTGTCTGTAAACTTTAGTACTGTGTTTGCCCAATTCCATTATGAAGGTGATTTTACAGTCTTGGTGCAAAACGTCCAAAACCAGTTTCAGAATTTCAAAATTATGGTGCTATAACTGATTAGCTTGTCTATTGTGAATGTACATTGAAACTTTGATTTGAGAATATTAACACAGTTATTTGGCTATGGTTATTTGCTTTATTTTTTATTAATCCCAGTTTACTTCTTGCTTAAACAGTACAAGAGCACAGTGAGACAATATTTACTAGGTCCTATAGTAATAGTTACTAACTTTTTGCAATGAGCTTACAGATTGGTATTGAATATTTCCAAAAGGGCTTGAAGTCATTCAGTCACTGAAATTTAGTCCAAAGTTTAAAAGATTCTTATTTTTGAATTCTCATGATTATAAATATTAGCACGTCTGTCTTAAATTCAGATAAGGAAAGTTATGTTAGTTGAAATTCTTATGAAATTTTATTATAAATGACAACTTAAAGTAAGAAATGCTTAGAGTTAGACAAATAAGTCTAACGTTTCCGATAAAAAAAATGTAAATCAGATTTACAGTAATCTGAGGCAGCACTAGTTATGGTATCAGTGCCTGCATTGTGGTCCTCAGAAATTCTTTTATGTGCCCCCCCCCACACTTCTTTCTGGTTATTCATGATTATCTTTATATATAGTCTTATGGAATATATGCATTTGGTCACACAACTAAATGCCGAACGTCAGTTTTTCCGAATCAGAATGTCAAATTTCTAGGTGCCGAACAGTCGGAATGTTGTAAAAAAAACCTCTGAATTCGACATTCCCGACCGCATTACCACCTAAACAAGTGCTACCATGAGTCAAAAAGTGGGGGATGTGTTGTGTTTTGACATAATTGCATTTGCAGTTATGCAAAGTCACCGCACTGCTTTCAAACATTTTCTGGTCGGCCATCCACCGGCCAACCAAATGCGTGCCTACCTAGTCTTGTACAAGTGTAGTAGTTCAATGTATATCTTGTCGCTTCTTGTTTTGTATCTATACATTTTCCCTCCATCTTCTTCTAGCTTTTATATCCCAGGTCTCTCATACATGGGACTGCAGTCTGCATTTCCTTTATCTGTAGCTAGACTTTTACCACTAGGAACTCTGAGGCAGTGTAGCAACTGTTTCATGTTCACTGGCAGCCCCCTGCTGCTACCTAATACTGAATCCACTTTTGAGAAGTGTAAATACTCAAATTGGTGAGTAAAGTCTTACAGACCACATGTGTCAGCAAGCAGCACTCTCCCACCCAAATGCAGTGCTACATTAGAAGAGGTTCACATATGCTAAGGTACTGAAGAAAAGCCTTACTAAGCCTCCTAGATCATACAACAGAGTCAAGGACCTTAGCCATATATCCACAACTTACCCACTGTACGAATACCTGCAGTCACTCTTTGTTCCCCAAACACAGGTCACCAAAGTTGCATATGTAGGTTCTTAAAGCTGTCATAGCATGGTGCCACCCATTACAGTGTCATAGTTATAAGTGACTCTATCGTCAGACATAATTATGTTCCACTCTCCAGGCTGAGCAAGAAAACAATGATGGTTAGCTGTCTCTCAGGTACTATGATTTGTGATGTCATTAGTGCCTTTAGACTCCTCCACCCAACTATGCATACAACTTGATGGCTGCCCATGTGGAAGTAAGTGACCTTAGATGCTTTGCACTAAAGGAGATGAAGACAGATATGTTTTAACTCAGTTTATATGTGATCTAAGCATGGAAGAAGCTATTCATGAGCAACATCTTGCTTTCAGCACAATTCAAACAGAAAATAATTGACTAATTATTGGCTTAGTAATTAGTGTCAGTCGAGTGGGATTCAATGTATGTCAGCATAAGAGATGATGGTCGACATTCTTGCCTGTTTTGCTAGGGATGGCCTGAACCTCTCGCCACACAGCTTCTAGGTATTGGCTAGGACTTTTCTAACCCTCAAAGTGCCTTTTTAAGGCAGTATGTCTTCCAGACCTTCCAATTTAACAAGAAATTCTAATCCAGTCTGTATCAAATTGGTACTGCTCGGTGTTAAGGGTCTTAAGAAGAGAGTACTCAACTTGAAGGCATTCACGACCTCTAATCACATATACATCTATATAATTGCTGATCTTGGTTACATTATAATGAGATAAAGGTCAAGCAGTGGCAAATCAGTAAAACCAAGTAATCCAAAAAGGTGACCAACTCCCACAGACCAAGGACACTTAATTTTTTATTTAAAAAAAAAACTCCACAAACACTTGATATGAGCGTTTATCTCTGAAAGAGACTTCATCAGATAAAAATCAGTACAACTCATTACTCTTTTTATACCATTCCAAACAAGGTAATTACTTTCAATAATGCAGTTAAATAAAATCCCACTCTTAAAGCTACAAAAAAAAATGTTTTTCTTCGCTGTTCTTAATATGTTAATTTTCCAGTTTTAACCAACATTACTGTAAAAATATATGTAGATATGAAAAGCCATTCATATCCTATGCAAAGTAACAAATAAATATGTACAAATACTCTTATTTTAGCTACATTTTTGCTTAATTTGTCATGTTAAAACTTCTGCCCTTTCCTTTAAAACCAGTCCAATGGATACTTGGTCATTAAGACCAGGGGGGATGGTGGCATTTAACCTTAACTGCCACACTAATTCCCATTTTAAGAGTACTCTTTGCCAATCACCACCCCTTGAGTTAATTTAATTTTTTTCTAAAATACCAAACATAAATTTCTTAAAATTAGAGCATACAATTGAGTCCCTGTATAGGGTATTTGTCTCTTTTTTCTCACATATGTCATATAAATGTTCACAGATTCTCATTGTAGTGCCTTTTCCATCTTTCCAATGTAAAATGCCACAGAGTTTTCACACTTTGCTATGTACACAGGTTTACTAGTTGCACAATTACCATTTACAAATGCCAGTCTACTTTGCAACATATTACTCAAAATTAGTTTTTTTCTTTTGTGATATAAGCACACTGTGCAGTGCAACCACAAGGCGTTGTCCCTTTACTTTTAACATTTTGTTCATCCAACCCATTTTCAAAAAGCTGTTTGAAATTCCTTGTTATTTTATGTGTAAAGAGAGGTTCATGCCCCACCAGTTCAAAAATGTCCTTATTTACCTTAAAAAATTTCCAATTCCTCTTTACTATTACCCTAATGTCTTTCATGTAATTGTTATATTCTAAAACTAATGCCTTTGCATAATCCCCATCATAGTCCACTTTTTTGCTCTTTCATTTCTCTTCCTAACAATGGTTGGTATTTTTCCCCCAACCCTGATAATCATCATTGATAATACAATCAATCATATTTTCAGGGTACCCCCTTTCCAAAAACATTCCTTTTAACTTTACTAACTCACCCCAGAGTGTTTCATATACAGAAGTCATTCTGGCTGCTCGAATGGCCTGGCCTTTTATTAAACTTTTTTTTTCTGGAAGTGTGGGTGGTTACTAGAAAAGTGTTGACATGCATTGCAAAAAATTTTCTTTCTAAATATGTTTGACTTGAAACCATTTGTTGTACGTGAGATCCTAGTATTCAGAAAACTGATATCTTCAGTGCTCCAAGAATATGTAAATTGGAAGTATTGACAACAACCGTTCAAATAATTTACAAATTTGGGAATCTTGTCCACTCCTCCATCCCACAAAATAAATATATCATCCAGAAATATTACATAAAAATGTAAATGTTTAGCATAGGTGCTAGAAAATACATGTTCCTTCTCCCACCCTAACATAACAATGTTGGGATCCATACTATTTATCGAACAACCGTTCCACCGAAAGTGAAACGGCCGAGCACATTTTTGCCACAGTGCTTTTCACTGAAAAAGCACTTTCATGACAGTGTGCTAAAAAAAAGATAAAAACATGAGGAAATGGCTGTTGCTGAGATTGTAACACAGTGGGGATAAGGGAATATTCCCTTTTTCCCCACTGTAGAGCAATCTCGGAATAAGAATATAAAAGTAGGAGGGTGTGGGGGGTGCAGGGGGGCTTGCCCCCCTGCGGAAATGTGAGTACTGTGTTTTTTTTCGTTTTTTTTTTAATTTTGTTGTTTTTTAAATTTTTTTTGCACACTTTAGTGAAAGTGCTTTTTTTGGCGAAAAGTATTTTCGCTAAAGTGTGTTCGGCGGTTTTAGTTTCGGTTTTATTAGGCGTTCGGTAAATAGTCCTAGATCCACAATGTTTACAAAGGTTGGGGAGCATGCTGCACCCATAGTCACACCAGTTACTTGCTGGAAGTGCTCTCATTCAAAACGTACCTAATTGTTTTCCAATACCAGTTCCAGTAACTCAACAACCAAAGAGATGTTATCCTTTGATAGTGATGAATATAGGCATAACACATCCTGAAAATATTGTACTTCTTCAATTTTAGGAATTGTGGAAAAAAGATCTACTACATCTATCATTAGAAATATCAATTCCCTTTTCCACAAGTCTTGCTTAACTTTATTTAATAAGTCCCATGAATCTTTTGAAAGGTGTGGTGTTTTAATCACTATCTCTTTTACCAATTTATCTATTTGTACAGCCATGGGGTGGGTTCATAGGTTCATAGGTAGGTACTAGGCTATTGGCCCTAGGGCCTATATAAGCCCAGCCAAACAGTACCCTGGCTTTTGCCTCCCAAGAAAATTATTTTCCTGTGCCCCTGTCAAGCAGAGCCACAGAAGTGATCCCTGGGGTGAATTTCCTATCTCCCATCCAGTCATCAAGATTTTTCTTGAAGAGTGCTAATGAGGAGCTTTGTTTGATATAGACAGGTAGTTTGTTCCAGAGTATGGGAAGTTTCTGAGACAGGAATCTATCCCTCCAGCATGTTCTGTTTATTGTGGTGACAAGGTTTAGGTCCCTAGAGCGTGTAGCTCGGAGGGATTTAGATTTCTTTACGTGGAGCATATCCAACAGCTATGGGTTTGACATAGCTTTGTATGTTATGCAGAGATCACTTCTGAGTAAGTGATATGCAACAGAGTAAAGCTGGAGTTTTTTGAGACGGTCTGCGTAGGGCATCTGTTTGAGGCCGGTAATCCTCTTTGTGAGGTATTTCTGTGGCCTTTCCAGGTTTTTGAACCTTTCGCTGATAGGCCTTAATGGAGGTCTCACTAAATTTTTATGTATGTTTGGAATTCCAAAAATATTTGGAATTATTGGTTTCACTTACTGTAAATATTTATAGATGTCAATATTTATTAATTTATCCAAAAAGTACTCCTCAAGATACAAATCAATCCATTGATAAGCAATAAAAATTTCATTTTTAGATATTACTGAATAAGTATGAGTATTGTACCATAAATTAGTCATCCCATTGTTATAGTCCTCCATTCTAAAAATCACCACCCCCACCACCTTTATCTGGCTTCATCAATTTTATTTCTTTATTAGTTCTTATAATCCCTAACATTTCCCTTTCCTTTTTCTTAAGGTTGTGATAAATTTTCTTTTCCTGAGAAAACAATTTGTACATATCCTCCATAACTGCTTTTTCAAAAAACTGCAACAATATGTGTAAAGGGGATTAAAGGTTTTACGTCTTTTTATGTGCAGGATGTTATCTGTGATGGGTTCATTGTTTTTCTATTGAGCTCTAAAAAATATCTCAAAATTCAATTTTCCTATGAACATTTTTACTTCAGTAATCAAACTGGCCATATCTATTGGACATGTGGGCACAGATTAAAAACCTTTCATAAAAAGTAAAAAATGTTCCTTTGTCAACTCAAGGTCTGCATAATTGTACATTTTAAACCCTTTATAGGTGTTAATCAACTCATCCAAGCTGGTTTGAATTATCTCCTTCTCCTCCCTCCTTGCCTGTGTTGGTTGTACACCTGAAAACCCATTTGATGTTGCCCTGAATCCACTGTCTGCCTCGACTTGCTGGCCAACCTTTCTGACCTGCGTACAGGCTGAAAATCTTGTGGTTCCAGGGAAAATTAGTCTAACTCATCAAGTTCTCTAGCTTGCCCCTCTCTAAAACTTCTAACTTCCTAGGTGGTGACCGTTTTTCATTGTCACCTGTTCTAATGTTCATCCCACTTTTTTTCTGTTGTTCAAATTATAATGAGAACATACCCTCTTTACTTAGTTTCAGCATCTATCAGTCATTCATAACCTCTGGCAAAGGTGGTGGTGGTGGTGGTGGTGGTGGTGGGGCATGTCTGTACTGTTCCATTACCTCATGGGAAATTCTGCATGACAATAACAACAAATTCCCATATATACTAGCCAATTATAAGACCTGTTCTATGTCCTTGGCTAACAATGACACCTACTTCAAACAGCTGTTGTTTCTTCCAACTAAATCCAATACATTCATCATGAGTGACTTTAACTAATTGTCCATTATTTGGCAAATGTATACAACCAAAAACAAATATGCAAAGAGATTGATTAAATTTATTGATGCCAGCTCTCTTGACCAAATTGTGATTTCTTTCAGTAGAAGTGTCAAACACCTTGACCTCATGCTTACAGATATAGCCCCTGCCTGCTCTAGATCCAGCATCCCACCCTTCATGATTAAATCAGATCATTGGGTTATCCCATTCCCCTTAATTACCCTGCCCATGATCTTGATCCTTTTAAGGCCTGTATTTTATCTTACTTTCTCATTCTTCCTTTCTTCTTTCAAGACAGTTCTATTTCTAATGGACGTGTATTCCCAGAGGACTTATCTTCCATGTCCTAGACAACATTTGTAATTGTGTGATGAGTCATTCTGACATCATAATGTTCTTCTGGTATATCTCAAAAAGCATATGCAACAATACAGGAATACATTAAACAGTGACCTGTGGCGAGGGAGGTTATCTTTTTCTTTATGAATAAATTATATTTGGTTAGTAGGCACCATAGCATATTATTAACCATTGCTGTTCATTCACCTTCCGACAGAAATAATAGTTGTTAATGCTTCCTCTATCATTTTTCTTCATAGTACTACCAAATTATACCCTATGAAAATGATGGTTCCAATCTTAGTTCTTTACTTCAGAATTCATTACCTGGCACATCTCTGCATTTCAGCTTCCACTACCATATTTGTCAGCCTTCATACCCTTTCACTCTTCATTTGCATCCCTTTCATTTGGGGATACCTATAGACTAGCCTTATTCTACATCCTGTGGGAGACTACCACCTATGTCAAATCTGGCAAGCAGTGGTCCCAGCACTGATCCATTTGGTATCCAGTATGGCAGTATCTTCAGGCTGAGTTCACATTCAGCAATGATCCTCTTTTAAGCAGTACTGTGATCATTTTAAACTGCTTCCCTATCACCCTCTCCTGTACGAGTTTCTAGTCTCCCTTGCAGAGAACAGAAATGATAGAGCCCTACATGTTCTTTGTTTAGTTCTCTCATTAGCAAGTGGTAGCAGTACCAAACCTCTCAACTTCTAAGCTGAAGAAATCTGGACAAAGCCAAAAATAATGGGGGGGTGTGATGTAACAAATGCCCAAAAATAGGGACAGATTTGGAAGTTGCTCTTATAAACTTAGAAAGTTGCTAGAACTTTTATGTGTTAGCATGCAGTTTTTGAAAGATAGGAACTCTGAAACTCAAATGTATGTCATTGTTTAGTGACTTCACTCCTCAATTATTTGTTAGAAAATTACAAGCTTTACGAGGAAGAGACCAAAAATATGAGGCAAAAAGGACTGTGTAGATCTGTGTAGGGCAAAACTATGACAAATGGACAACAAGGAGTCCTTTGCCTCTGAAATGCCACGGTTTCTTGTTCAGGCTTGTGAGCAGGATCTTTCTCATAGCTAGGTTAACCTTTAGACTGTCTTTGTAAATAAGCACTTCATGGACTTTACCCCAAATCCTCTCTTCAGAGATGTTCTACAAATGATCCAAAATTCCTGCCAGAATCTCTGCCTGGTGTTTTTGTGTACTATACAGTCAATACTGTTGTCTTCCTGAAGTGTCATTAGTAAATCAAATATTCTAATCTCAGTTCTAGCTATGGTGGCATAGTGGGATAAAGCCATGACTGCATCCCATGTTACACAGTCTCCTTTAACATCTTGAGGACTTGACTTAGCTGGCACCCTTATGGCTACCTCTGTACCAAACACCCAGGTGGCTGTCACTCTGTTATACTGTAATGGGATAATTCCCTAGTATAGTGACACAAGTGTGCAAAGGCTAATTGGAGGAGACTTGATGGCTGGCAGGCATAGAGGCAAAAAGTATGTAGGAAACATACTACCCCAGTGATCTCTATGTTATCCCTTGATAAGCCATGTCAGCTCCTCAACTCCCCTTCCCTGTGATATTTGTTTTACCATCTAAAGAACTTTTCTATCTAATCCTCAATCCAGATTCCTCTGTCCCCAGCCGGGCCTTTGTTCTCTCATTCTGTACGTCAAGACCTTTTCTCATGATGCATGTCAATGAAGATGTAATTTTTCCCATTCTTAACACCATATGTTAATGTGTATATCAGTGTGACTGCACGCTTATGTCAATGCATTTATTTTTGCAACTGATGCACCATTTGTAGCTGACATATTAACTCCAATTAATCTGTTGAATGTATTCAAACATATTATCCTTCTGAAAAGTCAAGTATTATTTGCTGGTCTACTGCTCTATAGGTAGACCTCCTATCCTAATGACAAATAGGAAGCTGTTGGCAGGCCATGTGCAGCAGCATGGGTGTGTACCCCTCTTCTAACTAATGTTTTCTTATGTTTCTGGTGAAAAGGAAATAGGTAGGACAAGAAACAGCACTACAAGTGTGAACGGTTACTACTAGTTAACTTGTGAACCCTGACTGTAACCATATAGCTAGAAGGTCCTAGGCTTCTGCAAAACAGGAAGGCCACATAAAAGGCAAATACACCTGCTAAAAGGTTATATTGTGGGTTGCTCATGCCTAAACTGAGGTTAAGAATGGATAACAGGGTGGATATGGGAGTTGAAAAAGAAGGTCATAGTAGCTGGAGTAAAGACAAAAATAAATAAAAGCAAAACAAACAGACAAAATAACGCATTTATTATAGAAATTACAAATGGAAATAACTATCAGTTTCAGAGCAAAACATAAAATATGCCATTCAACATATGAAGGAGTGCTGCTGTTGGAAAGTAGGATACTGCTTACAGAAACAGTTAAAAGCAGATGAAGTCATACTGATTCAAACTCTTATGAAGTATATGTTTCAAATTAAAATATGTAGACCTATGGGGTATGGAGGATGGGAGTCTGTTATGTTAACTGCCATCTGTTAGTTGGTTGTGTGAGAAGAGTGTGACCTGAAGGCAAATGCTTACCATGAAAGTCAAGATAAATGAATTGTCATAGCCCACCATTTTAATAGCATGGCTGAGATAAAGTATCAGATTAAAAGGATTAGTGAAATCCTGGTCTCTAATTAACTAATGGAATTCTGAAACCACAATATTATGACAAACCACATACACAGAAAACAGGTTCTGCTCTGTTCTGTTTGCAGAGTCAGCATATTTAGTATACCCAGTTAAAATGCTCATTTAAAACCAAAAAGTCACAACTACTTTTATCTTTTCATACAGATTGCACACACATACTGTCTCTGTCACACACACACACACACACACACACACACACACACACACACACACACACACACACACACACACACACACACACACACACACACACAGAGTATCCATACCTATCAACCTTTTAGTGCAAGAAATTTGGACAAATTCCAACAACATGGGGGGACAAAGGCCCAAAATAGGGACATATTTTAAATATTGCTCTTATAAACTTAGAAAGTTGCTGGAGTAACAGAGATTGTTTTAACATACATTTTCTGAAGGATTTGAACTCTGAAACTCAAATGTTTGTCATTATTTAGTGACTTCAGTCTTTAGATCATTCCAGTGATTTACCAGAAAACCACAAATTTTATGAGGAACAGACCAAAAATATGAGACAAAAATCTGGACAGTTGAGAGTTATGAACACACACACACATACACACGCACACACACACACGCACACACACACACACACACACACACACACACACACACCTTATTTTTCTGTTCTTATTCACAAGCATCCTTTTACAAATCCCTAGTGCTCATATGTAGTACATAGCATATCCTGTGTTATTTTATTCTGCTTCTGTGCTTTAAATGTCAGTTTCTTAGGCAAACCCTGCTTTGCCTATTGCTAAGCTTTATAAAGTATCATCTAATCCTTTTCTTAGGATTACCATCTATCCCCCCTTTCATAATGTCACTCAGGCAATTATGTCCATTAGAAAAATGAATATAGAACATGTTTTGATGGTGTAGGAGAAATAATATTTCATAATGTGTATAACAATGCATCAGAAAACCATATTATAATATCTGGAATTCCATTTTATGCTGAAAACAACAAAACATATGAGATTCCATGAGTTCAAGTTTTGTTGTTGGAAAATTATTGAACACATTCTTTACACTAGCATGCCTAGGAAAATCTCACATTTTGGTTTTGAAATGTCATACTTTGGAGTTTGGAAGACCTGTTATTTTGTCATTGCTAGCATTATTGAGGCTGTATTTGTAGAAATTACAAAAGCTTTCCTCAATCTTTTTTGAGGCCATTACCTCATTAGATGTCTTACCAACCACAAAGGTCCAGCCAATCCATTTAATGTTCTTTCTTTCCTTTACCTTTTCACTTTAGGGAATCCTATAGCTCTTAACCTTCCATCTCCAAAATGAGGAACACTGTCTTTCATAATGTGAAACAGATCGGCAAAACATGGAACACTCACTAACAGTTTGCTAACAACTTCATCTAGAAAGCTCATAGGATGGTTAAAATGTGATATTTTAACTATATAATAATTCTTTTGATAAATTAGTATGATTCAGTTCTAGTTACCATGGATATCACTTAGAATTTTGCTAACACTTAATGGGTGACAGATCCTTTCAATGTAGAACTTTGATGATGACTTTGACATGAATGTTTTAAGACCCCACATGAGAGACATTCCTCATAATGAGGTGCACTTGAGATGTATGACTCATACTCCATCAAAGTGTACACTAACTGTATTGCTACATCACTCATCCATTTATTCATCGTTTCACTTTCCTATATCTGCTATTTGAAAATAGGAACCATTTTTCTTTTTGTAAAACCAGAGTCAATAACAAAGATTTAAAAAATGCATCTTTCCTAACCAATACTCTTTAGGATTTGTGTTTAGTCTGTGTCAGTTCAGGTCAATGTGCCTAATGTGTTTTTACTGCTTGGCACTGAATAACACGTCTTTAATCCTGGGTATAGTACCATTAATGCTTTATGTACCTTAACAAATTCCATTGATGGGGTATGGAGTCTTGCAGGCTTGGTAAACCTTGTAGTTAGTACAAGCAATTAAACATATAATGTGTTAACAAGCTGCTTCTGGTTGTCTAATGGTTGATTCCCTCAGCCTGTAGTTGCCTGCTGTGCGACTCTGAGCCAATCACTTAACTACTGGTTTCAGCCTACTACCGTCTTTCAAGAAAGTTACTTCTCATACTGTTTTACAGTCTAGGTCTGTTTCTTTTTTCTAGCTCTTCATTCGTATTTCTTAGCTGTGGTGCCATTAAAGGATCCATCCTGGAGCCGCCATAGTTCACTCTGTTTCTTTATATATTCTGTCTAGTATCCCCTGTATTCCCAAGTGCATCTAACATGAACACCGGCCTTCATCAAGGCCAGTAGAAACTTTTCCTCACTTGCCAGCTCATATGTGTGCAACAAACTCTTGACTAAGTCATTAGTTTTCTAAAAATCAAAGTAATGTTTTTTGCAGATATGTCATGGTTGATTGACTCGTGTTAATGTGATGAACCATTTTACAAAAACTTTAAAAGAAATAAAGCAAAAATATGTCACCTTGACATAGAGAGTAGAGCTGTGATTATGACCCAGGTGACTGGGGTTTGATTAACAAACCCAGTCACTGAAGCATCAGCAAAGGAATAGTGGCATTTATGCTAGAGCACTTATTCTCAGAGGGAAGGATGGGGTTTATAGCTAAGGACTAGCAGTCATTGGTGGAGTCTGTAAGCACATGCTTAACTAGTGCAAACTGTGAACTGGGCATTACAGTGGGTAAGGCATTCATAAAAGCCATTGACAACTATCAGGATGGCACTGTATAAGAATGCACTAATTACATGTGTGCATAATTTTTCTGGCTGCTTACACTTGGGATTTCCCCTCTTGTGGGGGAGGGGTGAGCTCTGGTCTGAAGGGATACGTTGGACAGGTGTTGTGTAACATAGAGTGGATGATCGAGGAAGGACT
The DNA here is from genome assembly GCF_019279795.1 of Protopterus annectens. NCBI lineage: Eukaryota > Metazoa > Chordata > Ceratodontiformes > Protopteridae > Protopterus > Protopterus annectens. The sequence continues at coordinate 525,484,848 of NC_056741.1, forward strand.
GTGGGAGTTAGATGGCAAACAGCTGTAATGGAAGCAACAATATAAAATTAAAATAAATGCAAAAACTAAAGATCTTGGTGATGTGAGGCAAGCTTTCCCATCCTCTGCCAAGGCAAGGGATTCACCATTTTAACCCTTAATTTAATCTGAGGTCATACATCCTTGGTGCAGCTTAAGGCTAAAACTGAAATAGACTTTCTGTAAGCAGGAGTTACTTCAGTGAATGGATACCTTTTTGGCACCATTTTAAACGTCTCATTCTGTCCTCTTCAGTGGTTAGTTCTCACTGTTACCTTTCTGAAACCCTTTTATATAGTGCAATAATTTTAGCATTTGAGCTTCTAGATAAGAATAGCCTCTCCTTCTGTACTCATTCCGATGTCCTTCAAGTGAAAATCAGTTTTTAGTTAAAGTAGCCTACTCCATTTCTAATCCGTTGACTGCTGAAAGAAGTTCACACTTGACAGACACACATTGAGATTATGCCCTGCCTTTGTGTCCCCCTCTGTTTATAGTTCTTATAAGCTCTAAATCTGACTCAGTAAAATATGCCACTTCTGATTTCTAAGCATAACTGTCTTTACCTGTGTTAGAAGTAAGTGGTGACCAGTCCGCCTTAAAGTCACTTTCTTCACATACTATCTTATTGTTTTGTCTGCTGACTTACTGCTGCTGGCTTTGACATTCCCAATCATTAGCAAGACAGGAGACGACCTTATACTTGTGCCTTTATCCTGAAAGTTCCTGTAACAACTTCTGTGGACTTAAATGGTGTCTATTGTGTCTGTGCACAAGGCCATGAAAGCAGATTCCTTTCCAGATAGTACATCTTCTGCCTTCCCTTCTGTCTTCACACAACGGAATCCCTTTTTATTTTCTTAAGTGCTGCTGTTTTCTTTAGTTCCCACCATACTATTACAGCCTCTGGAAATGTTATTAGTAATTTTATAAAATTATTTATTATGGATTGTGTTAACTCACTATAAAAAATGTCTAGTTGATCAAACATAAATTGAGTGAAGCTGCAGTCATACCAATACCTATCAAATGTGTTTCATTATGAGGAATGTTACTCATTTTAAGTGTTAAAAGTCTATGTTCTTTGCAGCTCCACATTGAAAGAGTCTGTCACACATTCAGTGCAATAATGTTTACTGATATCCATTGAAAATGATACTGAATTGTATTATTGTATGAAAAGAACTTTTTATAATTATAAATGAACTCATTTTAACCATGCTGTCAGCTTCCTAGTTTAAGCTGTTAGTAAGTGTTCCACATTTTGCTAATTTATTTCACATTATGAGTCATAGTGTACCTAATTTTGGAGATTGAAAGTTGAGAGCCATGCTTTCCATCTGCCATGAAATTTCATACCTCTCAACTGTACAGATTTTTTTAGAATGTCTAGATTTTTGCCTCATATTTCTGGTCCATTTTTCACAAAATTGTGGTTTTCTGGCAAATTAGCAGCAAATCATTAAAGACTGAAGTTAGAAATTAACGATAGGCATTTGAGTTTCAGACTTCATACTGTTTGGAAAATTCATGCTAATGCAAAACCTGTTATTCTATCAACTTTCTAAATTTCTGAGAACAGTATTTACAAATTGTCCCAATTTTTGGGCCTTTGTCCCACTTTTATTTATGGCTTTGTCTAGATTTCATGCTGTAAGAGGTTGAGAGGTATGCCATGAATCAATCATAATTAAGCTCTTTCTTTCTATCTTTCCCCCCATTTGCAGGGTTGTGGCCAGAAACATCTAATTTGTCCTTGCATTGTTGCTCTCATCTCACTCTAAAAATGTACATATCTCACCAAATATTGCCAGTTCACACTAAACACAGGCAGCGTGTTAGCTGTCTAAACAAGTCATGTACAGATCTTCATTAAAAAGTGTTCACTTAGTCATCAATGGCCTATAGAATTCATAATGATTCTGAAAGATGTTCAGAAAACAAATATTCATCTGAATACACAGAATCCACCCACCTGCATCCTTTAAGAGGTAAGCTGGATTACTGTTTAGGGAGAACACCATGATAAGGAGCAGACAATGAGAGCTGACAGGTTTTTGTACTGAACATCACAGGAAGCAGAAGCTGAGGTTGTACGGTATGATCAGGTAGTTCCTGTCTTTTGCAGCTCTTGAATTATTATTGCATTTAACAGTTTCCATGTCTAAGATATTCTGTTTAGACTCTATTGTCCCTGTTTATATAGTCCTTTCGTGTTACCCTGCTTGACTCTGTATGGGGTCTGGGTCCATGTTATGCTCAAGGAGAATAAATGACATGCATGGAACTGCAAGGATTAAATATGATTACAGGAAATATATACTAACTCTGAAATTGCTGCATCCCTGATGTTCTTGGCTAACTACATATAAGTAGTGGGAAATGCAACTCTCAAAATTGTTAAGGAGCAAGCCCCCCATGCAAAAAATGCTTGAAATGTGTAACTGGGACTTTTGAACTTTGCTGGTACATGTGTTCATAGGCTGCCTTGTAATCCAGATATAGACTGTCCCTCAACAGTCTGTAGGAGACAAGAGTATAGGGATAAAGCTTTTAAGTGATCTTCACAGGACTTGTTAATGTCCTGTATTATTTTTGTGAGGAACCTCTGTAGATGTTCCAGTTGTTGTATGTGCCTGGTCAAGCACATACCTAAGGAGGTGTTGTACTCAATGATTAGTCTGAAGAGGGTCAAATACAGTGGAATGATGACTTCCTTGGACCAAGATGCCATACCCTTGCTTATAAGTTGAGTGACTTAGAATTATTTCCTTACTGCCTTAGTGACATATTGGTAAAAAGTCAGATTCCTGCCTAGGCCATATACATCCCCAAAACCCTGACTACTGGGTCCTTGCTTAGGAGTATATTATCAAGAAGCTAGATGTCCTTCAAGAATGCAACTGCAGTCATAATATATGGGTTGTCCTGCCTCAGGCAGCCCTCGGTCGGCCGAATTCCAAAGTCTGGGTCCGGCGTCGGCTGGTGTCACCTCCTCTCTGACGTCACAACGGCTGGAGTATAAAGGCATCATCCGACGCCATCTTCTTCAGTCTTTCTTGCCGCGCGGTGCCCGAAGCAGAAGCAGTTCTCAAGTGTCGGTCGGTCATCTCCTGTTTTTTCAGTACCGAAGTCATCTAAAAGCTAAGTACCCCGTTGGGGAACATTTTTTCTTGCCTCAGCCGATGTCAGAACAAATTGAGAAAGTTAATAATTGTTTGTCTTGTGGTAAACAAATACCTCATAAGGACTTCCATTCTTACTGCCTTCATTGCCTGGGCCCAGACCACGACATCTCGGCCTGTGCTGCCTGTGCTTGCTTTAATAAGCGCACTCTCAGGCACTGGGCAGAATTCGCTGAAGTCTTTTTCGGTGAATCTTTCGCGTATATCATGCCGTCGGATCAACCAACAACTCAATCTGCCAAAAAACGAAAGGACCGGGACCGACATCCTCGGCCCGCGTCCACCACCGATGCTACTCCTAAATCCTCCGCTAGTGCTTCGGTCCCTTCGGAAGCGGTAATTCAACTGCTCCAGGCCGTCGACACAGCGTTAACACGACCTTCGGTCTCGGAGATCTCTCCGGTGCCGGTTGTTGATTTTCCTCTGGAAACCGAAGTTTTGGATCTACCCGACACCATTACTGTAGACAAGGTTACTCCTGCACGTGGGGCTGCTAGGCCTCCTGTATCCATGTCCATCAAGGTCTTTGCACGTGCTAAGGCTGCCAGCCAGGCCAAGGCCCATCCTAACCCTACTGCTCAGGCCCCTTCTTCTGATAAACAGATCATGTCTCTTGCTGCAGATCTTATTTCTCTTATCAGGGGGTCTCAGCCTCATCCTGACAGAGGTTCTCAGCCACCTGCAGAGAAAAGGCCCAGAACTGAGCAGGCTGACAACCTCTCTTCAGATGAAGCCTCTGGGGATTCTGAGCTTTCTGATACCCAAGAAGAATCCTTCCAGGCCTACGAGGACTCTGATGCTGAGGAATCAATTCCCTCTGCCTCCCCTCCAGAGGATTTCTCGTTTGGTGAAGTCCTGCACTCTATGAGGGAACATTTTAAATGGCAGGGTCAGGAATTCTCTGATTCCAGGAAACGGCTGCGTACCTTCCTCAAGCTTCCCCAGCACAGACCTTTAGCTATTCCTCCAGTTATGGATGTTTTGGATGATGTTTTCTCTGATTCCAGTGCTAACCCTGATTCTCTCCCCCCTGCCCCTGTCAAACCAGACAGATATTATAGGGTCCCTGACACTCACAAGCATCCCTTTAAGGCCCACTCTGTGGATCTAGAAACTATTTCACAGGGCCCCAAGGGAGTGGCTACTTCCACTGCCAAAAATCCACTGCCAGCGGACAGAGAAGCTAGGTCCCTGGAGAGATGGGGTAAAAAAGTTTATACCTCAACCACCCTAGCCATGAGATCACTTAACTGCCTTTTTCACATGTTTCAGTACCAGGATTTTTTACTGGATGATTTACAGAAAAAAATTAGCCTCTCCTGATCCTATTGATAGAAAGGCCTTGCAGGAACATATACATAACACTCAGCAGGTTAACAACCATTTTCTTCAGTGTGGTTATGATGCATTGGAAGCTTCATGTAGGGCAGCTATGACTGGGGCTGTGATACGTAGACATGCTTGGTTAAAAGATCAGTCTTTGCCTGACCATGTTAAAGTAAAGTTACTTGATGCACCTCTGGAAAAACAGAAGCTTTTTGGTGCTAATGCACAAGATGTGTTGAAATCCATTGAGGAAAAAGCTAAGTCAGTGCCGACAGTCAAGGATTTCCTTCAGGTTCAGCCACCCAGATTCAGCAGAAACTGGCCTTCAAAGAATTGGTCCTTCCCAGGCTCTGACAAGTTTCAAAGGGGAAAAAGCAGGCATGCCCGAGGTAGAGGGCAATACCAAGGATCCTACAGGGGCCACCAATGGCAACCTACAAATCAAAGAAGTGGCACAGACAGCCCAGCTGCACCACAAGGACAATCCCAATGACTTGACTTTCATACCGCCTACAAAGGCTCAAAGAGAAGCACCTTTGGGCAGAAAATTATCCTTATTCTCAAAAAACTGGCATATCTTAACCAAGGACAAATGGATTCTGGATTTAATAGACAAGGGTTACAGATTCCACTTCCATACTTTACCAATAAGACAAGGCATGCCAAACCTGCCACATCATCAAAGGGCAGAGGCACTCACTCAAGTTTCAAAGCTGTTAAGTATAAAAGCAATAGAAAGGGTCCCTCCTCAGGAACAAGGCCAGGGATTTTATTCAAGACTGTTCCTTGTTCCAAGAAAAGAAAACAAATGGAGACCTATACTGGACTTGTCAACTGTAAATACTTTTCTTATTGTGCCAAAGTTCAAAATGCTGACGCTGCAGCAACTCCTTCCCATGCTGGGCAAGGGGTCTTGGCTGGTCACTCTGGACCTCAAGGAGGCATACCTGCATGTCCCAATCAGACAAAGCTGCAGAAGACACCTCAGATTTCTTGCAGGAACAGAGCATTATCAATTCTCAGCATTGCCGTTTGGCTTATCTACTGCACCCAGAGTGTTCACGAAATGCCTGGCATCAGTAGTGGCACACTGCAGACTCCAGGGGATTCAAATATACCCCTACCTGGACGACTGCCTCATACAAGCAGACAACAAACAAACCTTAAAACAAACTTGGACTATGTCATTCAACTACTGCAGGCCTTGGGATACACAGTCAACATTCAGAAGTCAAGACTACTGCCATCCCAACAGATTATTTTCCTAGGAGCCAAACTGGACACAGAAACTCAAATGGCCTACCTCACAGAGGAAAAACAACAGCAGTTACCAGAGTACTTCAAAGGCCTAGCAAAACTCTCCCAGCTGACTGTAAGGAAAATCCTGCAGGCCCTGGGGTTCATGGCATCTTGCATTCTTCTGATACCTTTGGCAAGACTTCATATGAGAAAGCTGCAATGGTATTTAAAAAGCGTATGGTCCCAACACAGCCAAAGCCTAGAGGACGTAATCCCACTTATTCCATGTCTACAAAAGGAATTTTTGTGGTGGGCTCAAGCAAGTCAGTTAAACAAAGGCATGTCTTTCAACAGACCTCAAGCAGGTCAAATGATTACAGCAGACGCCTCAGATCATGGATGGGGGGCGCACATGGAGGGCAGATGCATTCAAGGTCTATGGACACCAAAGGAAAGACATCTGCACATAAACCAAAAAGAGATGTTGGCAGTGATACATGCAATCGAGACTTTCGAAAAAACACTACAAGGGCATTTGCTAATAAGGACAGACAACACCACTGTCATGTGGTATATAAACAAGCAGGGAGGCACTCATTCTTATCCCCTCTGCAGACTAACAATGCTTCTCTGGGAAAAATCCCTGAGTCTGAAGATACATCTGCAATCCCAGTTTGTGCCAGGCAAGGACAATGTACTGGCGGACAACCTGAGCAGAAATTTTTTGGATCCACACGAATGGATGCTGCATCCTCACATTTTCTCACAACTAACAAAGACATGGGGAAGACCGGACGTAGATCTCTTTGCTTCCCACTTAAATCATCACCTGGAAAAGTTCTGCACAAGGACCCACCATCCTCTAGCCTGGAAAACGGATGCCCTCTCCTTCAGCTGGAATTCCCTGAAAATTTATGCATTCCCTCCTCTACCTCTGCTGACCAAGGTGATACTGAAGATCAAAGCAGAGCAACCAACAGGCATTTTGATAGCTCCAGACTGGCCAAGGCAACACTGGTACCCACTGCTGTTGAGCATAACTCGGACCAGACCATGGCCTCTGATCCTATGGCCCCTGCTTCTAACACAACACAATTACAGGACTGTCCATCAAAACCTGAAAACATTGCATCTGACAGCCTGGAGGTTACCATGACTCCCCTAGCTAACTCTCTTTCCAAAACAGTTCAAGAGATCTTACTGGAAGCACGCAGACCTTCCACCAGAAAAACCTATTCAGCCAAGTGGAAGAGATTCAGCATCTGGAATGCCAACAGGGGTCAGGACACATCATTACTGAGTATACCTCAGATATTAGAATACTTGGCAGAAATGTTTCATACTGGTCTCTCATACTCTTCTATAAAGATTCACGCCTCAGCAATCTCAGCAAAATACAATTGTGACCCACCACTGTTTTCACATCCTTTGCTAAGACAGTTCCTAAGAGGGATAAAGAATATCAAACCTCCAGAAAACAGCCAGTACCTGCATGGGACCTCAATTTCGTTTTGGAAAAATTAACTCTTCCTCCTTTTGAGCCAGCAGCATCTTCAGAAATGCAATGTCTATCATGGAAAACGGTCTTTCTATTGGCAGTCACATCTGCAAGAAGAGTCTCGGAGATACAGGCACTCATGGCAGTGCCTCCCTTCCTCATTTTTCATCAGGACAGAGTTTCTCTAAGAACCAATCCTACATTCATGCCAAAAGTTATTTCCAGGGTGTCTCTAAATCAAGCTATTCACCTGCCTACTTTCTTTCCCAATCCTCAAAATAGGGGGGAAAAACTGCTGCATACTTTGGACATACACAGGCAACTACGCTACTACTTGGACAGAACTAGAAAGTCTGACCAACTGTTTGTAGCCTATGCTGCTGGAGTACAAGGAAAAGCAATCTCCAAACAAACAATCTCAAAATGGATTGGACACTGCATCAGATTCTGCTACTCTTTCCATGGAAAAGGTGTGCCAGCCAATATTAGGCCACATTCCACCAGAGCTATAGCCGCATCCACAGCTTTCTTAAGAGGAGTGGCAACAAAGGACATTTTAGAGGCTGCTACATGGAGCTCCGTGCATACATTTACCAAGCACTACAACCTGCCCTTATACTCCAGATCCCGAGCAGGCTTTGCTTCGGCAGTCCTGCAGGGCACTTTATCTACACCATCCCTCTGTTAGTTCCATCCACCCCCAGCTTGGCTATGGTATTCAACCCATATGTTATGACTGCAGTTGCATTCTTGAAGGACATAGTACAGTTTTGTACCTACCATAAATGTAGATGTCCGATAGATATGCAACTGCAGTCGGATTTTCCCACCCTCCTACCCCTCTGCAACATTCTTTATGGGTCCCTACCCCTATACCTATTAGCTGCGGGTATTCCCTATGGTGTATCTGTTTATTACTGTTGTGCATGTCTGGAAATGTTTATCCAGTCACCAAATTTAACCTTCCTAGGAGGGCACCTGGCATCTGGGGCAAGAAACATGAAGAAGATGGCGTCGGCCGATGCCTTTATACTCCAGCCGTTGTGACGTCAGAGAGGAGGTGACACCAGCCGACGCCGGACCCAGACTTTGGAATTCAGCCGACCGAGGGCTGCCTGAGGCAGGACAACCCATATGTTATGACTGCAGTTGCATATCTATCGGACATCTACATTTATGGTAGGTACAAAACTGTACTTTTCCTGGGGTAGCCAACTTCTAAAAGGTCACTGTTATACATTTCTTGGCATTGAGTTTTAAACTATGGCTCTGCCACCAGTTATTTGTCTGTGCTAGCCCTTGCTGGAGGGTACTAGTGTTTTGGGGTGATTCTAGTTTGCAATCAGCTGCAAACTTGCTCAGCAAGAGGCCCTTGATGTTTGCTTTGACTTCCAGGAAGTAGATGCCAAAAAGGAGCACATCCAGCATACAGTTCTGACCCCTGATGGACTCCACTAGTGACCAGAGGTGGATTCCCCTGTCCTAACTTCCTGGGTCCTATCTGAGAGACAGCTGGTTATCCAGTACATAAACTAGGGATTTATGCCTAATTCCACGAGATTGTTTACAATGTCTTAGTGGGGTGTTTTATCAAATACTTTTGCTAGGTCAAGATAAGTAGTATGGACTATTTTGCCCTCATTCATTGCCTTGGTGACCATCTCAAAGAAGTCCACCAGGATGAGTAGGTACAATCTGCCATTAACAAAACCAAACTGGATTGGATCCAATGTTTGAAGGTTTCCTGTGTCATTATTAATCATTTCCATAACAATCCATTCCATATCTTTGTATATGAGACTAGTCAGACTTATGGGATTATAGTCATCAGAGTCCTTTAATGGCTCACCCTTGTGCAGAGGGTTGACTGTTGTAGTTCTTCATTCACATGGCACAAAGCCTGTCTGGAGGCTATGATTAAATAGTGTCTCCAGTGGTTCTCTTAGGACATGTTCTATGTTGTTTAGGATGTATCCTGGCATGGGATATTATCAGGGCTCATTGATGTAGTGTTCTTGGCCTTGGAGAGTGCATCTAGCACCTACTTCCTAGTGATAGTTGGGGTGGTATGTTTGATGGGATTTCCTGGGAGTTGCCAGGCAGGAGAAGGGGAGCATAAAATTGTATTTGAGTTTGTCGACCAGTATTGTTGCTATATCCTCCAGCTCCATGAAGGTAGCTTCATTTAGAATTATTTCTGTACATTCTTCTGGACTGCCTTTAAGGTTGCAGATGTAGATAAAGAAAGCCCAATAACAATCCTTGGTCTGGGAGGCTATTTTTGCCTCAAAACTGGTTTTGGTAGACTTGCTTTGTCTCTGATTTGTTTGCTTAGATTAATGAGAGTTTTTATTCTGCAGGGAGTTGTACTTTCTTATTTTGCAATTTTTTTCTATATTTTGTTGTGCAGACTATTGGCAATTGAATTCTACTAGGTTGGTTTACTTTTTAAGTTGATTCTGACCTTATTTCTGGTAGGCTCAGTTGTTTCTGTGCATCTAATAACATGGTTGTACAGGGTTTCCATGAACAGTTCTGCATAGGCAATTGTGTTCTCAGGGTTTGGGTGGACTTGAAATTTTGCTAGGTTATCACTTAATATTCAGAGGTTTGCCTTAGAATAGTTCCTAAATGTTACCAGGTTAGTTTGGGACCTGGGTTTGATTTTTACTTGAAAGATGATTGCTTTATGGTCCTATCTTACCAGAGATTACATTACAATGGGGGGGGGGGGGGGGGGGCAACATTCTCCCATGTTTGTTTGACAAGCTCCAGGAAATTTGCACTCAAAGTGGTAATATCAATGTTTGGGTCCAGGGTTTTTATGTTTAGAAAGTGGAGGAAAGTCTAATCCTGCATGTCTGAGGTTGTATATGATTCCCAGTGCCCATGTGTAAGGTACTGGGTTGAATGGTGAGTGTCTACAGTAAGCTGAAGTATGAGGTCTGGGATTTCTGGGTAATAAAGTGTGACCTATAGCTTACAAGTTTATGGTATAGGACTTTGCCTATGGTAATTTGGCAGTTTGGACATGGAGAAGCTCAAGTGTGTCATCCTGTTTGACCAGCCTTGAGGTGGGTTTTTTATTGATGTAGATTGAGACACCTTCTGCCTGTCCAGTAGCTGGTCTAAATATGTGGAAGGCATTGTAGCCCTGCACTGATGGGGTGCTCTCCATGGCTTTAACCTGTGTCTAAGTTACTGCACAGATTTCTACATTCTCCTGAATGGAGGGAGGTTAGAGGAACTGGAGTTTCTTGTTTAGGCTCCTGACATTGAACAGTAGAACCTTTAAATTCCCTTGGGCTGGTTTTGGTATGTCAGTAGGTTTATAAGTTTGGCATTGCCTAAAAAGGCACTATGGAGGAGAAAAATATTTAACAATACTCAAATCCCTTGATGGAATACGTGCAGACCATCCCTGCAAAGCAACATGGTCTGTCGACCATATCATCTGATACTAATAAATAATGAACTGCTTTGGAATGACATCAGAAGTGAAGCCAGTAATTAAACTCTGTCATCTTCTGTTTATACTGCAGCATCACGCATGGTGAAGGTAAAATGCTGCTCAATGCTAAAATCATACCACCCAGTGACACATTGACTGTGAGCTCCATAATGTTTCTCTTCATATATCCAAGGAGGTACATCTCAAGTCATTTACATCCACATGAAGTATAATGGAGTTAAATTGATACTTTTGGTCCAGTGACCTAAGTGCATGCATGATCTGGTGGATCCTGGCCCTTGATAGACAACTGACTCTAACTTTCTCCTTATTCAGTCTGTTGTGTGGTACATCTGTATGGCTCGCAATGGAGTCTCCTGTGACTAAAACATTGGGTTTTGTGGTGGCTTGCTTTATGGTCTTTGAAGATGAGGCTCTGTGAGGTGGGGCTGTATGTGTTGCAGTAGGTGTTGTTTTGATGGAGTGTTTTAGAAGCTGCTGAGGATGCCTGTTGTAGGTCCAGGGTCTGGGAGATCTTTGGGGTTTAGGAATATTACTTTTAAGTGCCTCAGTATTTGTGGGTCTGTGTGTCTGAGCTATACTGTGTGTGGTGTGTGTAGTGTGTGCATTTCTGACAACCTGGTTGGTATTGAGTGTTTATATGTAAGAACTTTGCTTCCAGTGACATAGTATAAATACATCTCTCACATTTGTTACAAAGACATGCATCTGGAGTGTTTCTCTCTGGGCCTACGCTGAAAATTGGCTTTGTTTAAAGTCAGGTACACCAAAATAAACTCCAAAGAGTTGGAAACCCACGAACAAAACAAAAAGATGAGTTAAACAAACCACAGGAAGCCGTAGTGGAATCCAAGATAACTTTACTGGAAACTTGTAAGCGCTTTCGTGTTACAAAATCCAAACACTTCTTCAGACAAGTTCTCCTTGTTTCCTATTACTGTTTAAATACACATCTCAATTATCTCATTTATTCAGTTACAAACAATTAAACCAATATTTCAATTAAATAATTAAATGAGTTCTGCCCTAGCAAAGGCTAAAAACGAAGTACTCTATTAAGAACAGTTCTTCTTAAAAACAATGTTGTTTTTGCAAAATACATTACCTAAAGTTAAAAACCTAAGCCAAAGTGTGTTCAAATACCAATAAACATGTTGTAAACGCTAAAAATATATGCCTATTTATTTTCTAACTATAGCAAGCCAAGCTTGTTTTTAAACAGAATTTATAAACTGAATTTATAAATTAAATTCATAAACACAATTTAAAAACAGAATTCTGTGAACAAAGTTCAATAAACAACATCCCCAACTAACACATATCAAACTAAATTATTTTAATATATTTAAATACATTTGGATAAAAAAAATTGATTTTTGTGTGACATAATTTTTTATGTGTTATATACATTTGCTTGTAGAAAGTATTTTTAAATATTAAATATATTTAAATTATCTTAAGAGTGCTTTTTGTTTTAATAAACATTTAATGGAACATGTTTCATTTATCCCAGGGTGGATGTGTGCATTTGTTTTTAGTTGCCAAAGCAACTCACATTCTTCTAGCTGTAAATGCCACGGTCCTCCCCTGGGGTTTGTTCCTACTTTTTGCACAACATTAAACACAAAACTATGGTTGATGTTTTCTGAAATGTGTTTAGCAAGTGCATTCGACATATTCAGCCTGCTAATCGCATAAATATGTTCGTAAATACGTTGTTTTAAATGTCTTTCGGTTTTTCCGAAATAGAATGCAGGGCAGGATGTACATGTAGCAAGGTATACTACACCTTGACTAAGACAATTGCATTTGTCATTTATGTAATACTTTGTGCCTCGAATAGTAAATGTAGATCCAGTTTTAATATATTTACAGTAACTACAATGACCGCACTTAAACATTCCTTTATTGGTTTTGTACGTTCTAATCGGGGCTTCTAAGATTGTTTTCAAAGATGGTGCTTTTCTAAAAATTACTATAGGTTTTGGTCCTAAATTCATATTAGGACAAAAACCTAGTTTTAACAGTTCCCAATTATTATCTAGGATGCGTCTAAATTCCACACTAAGCTCATTGAATTGTGTGGAAAAACTGATATTAAAGTTTTTTTGTTGTTGTTGTTGATGTTGTTGTTCAAGTTGTTCTTCTTCTACTTCTTGATTACTTCCAGTGACTTCATGAGTGACTAACTGTGTGCTATTATCTAGTTGGTTGTCATTATCATAAGTTTTTAGAATGGGTCCTAGTTGACCTGTACTTCTTTTTCTTACTACTTCTCGGATGACTGAATTTATCAACCTTCTAGGGTAACCTCTATTCAGAAACATAGTAGTTAAGAAGTCACATTCTTCGAAGAAGGTGCTGTCTTCTGAACACATCCTAGATGCTCGTACTACCTGACTTTTAACAACACCTTTCTTTTGAAAGGTAGGATGGGAACTTGTAAAGTGTAAGAATGAGTTACTGTAATGAGGTTTCCTATAAATAGAGGTAGTGTATTTCATCTTTTCGATATCTTTTTTTATGTTAATATCTAAGAAGTTGATTGATGATATATCATATTGGTATGTGAATTGCAAAAAAGGAACAAATGAGTTCATTTTATCAATAAGTTTAATGGCGTTATTTTTGTCTGTTTTCAAAATCATCAATATGTCGTCTTGGTAACGAGTGTACCAGACGACTGAGTCTTTAAATATATTTTGTGGGAATAAATAAGTATGTTCCCAGAACGCCATAACCGAGTTAGCAAAGGAACCCCCGCAAGGGGAACCCATTGCTACTCCTGTTGACTGGAGATAGAGTTCATTTTTGAACATAAAAAAGTTGTTTTTCAAAACCAATTCTAATAAATTCAATATCAAATCAATCTCTTCACCTGGCACATGTTTATTTAATAAAAGGTCTCTAACCCATTCTGCTCCTATTTCTTGTGGGATAACCGTGTATAGCTCTCTAACGTCTGCTGTCAAGAACGCAAAATCTTCTTGAAATGGGATGTTATTTAACTTATCTAGCACAAACCAAGAGTCTTTACAGATTTGTAGCTCATTTTTTAGAGCTTGTTTTAATTTGTTATCTACCCACTTAGCACAGGCGTAGGTTATAGACTGACGTCCGTCTATTATTGGCCTAAAAGGTGGGTTCTGGATGTTTTTGTGCAGTTTAGGAACTCCAAAAATTACAGGAATCATGGGAGCTGGCATAGTGAAATACTGATATAATTCTGTCCCTATGCTGCCTTTGTTTAAAGTCAGACTTTCCTGGTAATCAAATGCCAAATAAATAAATAAAACCTTAAGAATAAATTGGTTATCAGTAAACATAAGGCAATTGCTACATTGCCTAATTGAACTTAATTTTTTGTAATTTCAGGGCTGAAGTTATTGAATCTCAAATGTCCAGCAGGGAGCCATGAGACCTGTATACATGACAGTTTTGTTTGGGGTTCTCTTTTCTTTGTCATTTTGAATTCACTTGTTGGGGACAATCATTTCAATGGTACTCGCTAGTGTTGCAATTACTAACTTGAGAAAAAGATAACCTGATTGTTCTGATGATAGCTTAGACCAGTCAATATTGACATCCCCAAGAATGATTGTTTCATAGGGTATACTGTGAGACAACCAGGAGAGAATATGCTCTAGGGTATGAATATTATTCCTTGGAGGAATATATATGGAGGCTAGGGTGAATTATTTGTGAGAGTTTAGGTGGCAGTTCAGAATAAGTAATTCAGCAGGATGGAAATTCAGAACAGGAATGGTTATATGTGAGAGGTTAAGTTTGTTGGAGTAGAGGATGGCAACGCCACCGCCTGTTTTTGGGAGTCTGTTGTTACGCTAGATATTATAACCAGGTGCTAATATTTCATTGTTAGTGATATGGGGTTTTAGCCAGGTTTCTGTTAGGGTTAAAATGTGTGGGAGGTATGGGCGATCCAGGTGTGAAGTTCTATGGTTTTGTTAAAGAGGCTTTGGATGTTTAGAGAGTAGACAGGTTTTTGGGACAAGACTTGGGAAGGGTGAAGCAGAGGACAGGATGGAGAGTTGGGAGAAGGGGTATTGAATGAGGTGTTGGGAGATTGGGTGGGGGGAGGGCAGGGTTGGGGTGGATGTCTCCGGATAACAGTAAAGTACTAGTTGATATGTTTGTTGTGTGTAGTTTGTAGAGTGCAGAGAGTGTAGTGCTTTGGTTTTAGTTTGCTGGTGAAACAGGTGTATTGATGCATTTTATATTTATGAAGGCACATATAGGAGAGGTTATAGAGAGATGAGGAGATTGCAAAAGAGTGAAAGCTATCAATTTTAGTAGGGGTGGTTGTGGCAGTGGGACATATATGTGGGTGGCAGAGATTAAGGTGATATGCGGTTGAGACTATGAAAAGGATAAGAAGTGGGATGGTTATGCAGAGGTGGCACATTGTGAAGTTTGAAACTACCAGTTTCAGAAGGTTAGTTTTTTTAGAGTTTAATGTAAATACTTTGAGTTTGGTATGTATGTGTCAGTTTCTTGTAGTTCCCATGTTTAAAAGAATTTTCATCCCTGCTAAATACCTTTGTACCATTTAGATATCACTACATGTTTGGCCAGATGCAACACACAAGGCAATTAAGCTTATTACCTATGTTCTTACAAAAAATGGCACCTTATATAAATATTATTTTACCAGCCATAGTCCTAACCATGTTGAGATGTTAAAGATTGTTAAGAAAGTTGCTAGCTCATAATGTAACAGTGGCCTGATTGGGGCCCTGTCATTCTTGCATATTATCTTATCCTTCATCATTGTGTAAATTGTCTAAGATCATTTGATAGTCACATTTTTCCAGTGCTAAAGTGTCACGCTGATAAGCAGAGATAATGCTTTGAAGAAGGCACCCTGGGTCTCTACAACATTTTCTTAGTCACACAAAGGAAGTTCCTGTACTGTTGTTTAAGATCCCCAAAAGTATTCTGTATCACCAGGTATTTGCATTTTAATTTTCAGTATGTTATATCTTTATATAAACATCTATATTTTCCATTTGTTAGCATTTTATTTTGTGTTTCTGATTTATGTTGTAACATTTGCTGTGAAAAACAACTTCTGTTTATATATCACACAAAGTGCTCATAGTAAGCCAAAAATAAAGGAATGACAGAAACAAAAGGGTGTTACATAAAATAATAAATGACCTTTAAAGACAGGATTGATATACAGTCAGTCTAACCTCACTCAAGTGTTTTGCCAAGATAAAAGGTTTTTAAAAATACAGAGAACTTTTATTATAATATTTTATAGATAACATTCAGGAAATCATATAAGAATACACCACTGGGTAATGTGATGTAATTATTCATAGAAACAGGTCTTTGCCTAAATAATAAAGTATAATTAAAAAGAACTTATCAGTCATCTCAATAAATGTATGCACTCCATAGGTTGTACCATTTCATTTCCCTTACTGTCAAAGCGTTTAAATCACCCCCGTTAGTCATCATACATTTAATTGCAAAAATTTTGCAAAACTTAAAACTTGTGGTGAAACCCTGTTACATCAGGTTATCATTTGGCTAACAGTCATGTTATTTGTTGAATGTTATATATTTAATCTTCACATTTTATAGACAGTTTTTTATGTTGAGAACGCTCTTTTGTGGTGCTGGAGTGCAAAATGTACACTGATGCTATCAGCGATGTTTGATATAGAAGCTCTGTGCTCTTATCATAACTTCTGTTTTAGTTTTATCATGAAAAAAATGCATTCTTAGAGTGGGAGCAGTATAAACAAAAATTGTATTTATGCCTGTTTGTCTAAGCATCTAACTAGTTTAACCATGTTTGTCTTGGGCGTCTGGTAAACAGTAATGGGTTTCACCAGAAATGTGAAAAAGGCAGGCATTTGCGCTACATTAAATAAGGGAAAGCAAACTAATACCTTATATAGGCATTCCCTTGATGTCAGGGTTTAAAAAAATTGTCTTTTTTATCACTCACAAGTCTTTCACAACACAAGGGATGGTAACCTGGATACTTTGTTAGAATTTAAGGAGTCACCATTGCAGTTGAAGTTTAATGCTGGTACACTGCCTGGCATTAATGACTGTACTTTTCTTTCAAGTGTTTTTAAAATGTAGGGCTGCATTTTTGGACATATTTATATATTTTTTTAATTGGTGACATTCTTGATTCAATTGATTAGGTTGGTAGTGTAGTCAGCCTTAATGGTTTTATTTTAAAGTTTTTCTAAAGCATTTGTCATATTTGTTATATTTTTAATAAAGTGTGAAATTTAGGTTTAAGATATAATTGAACTGCTAAATCTAACAGCTGTTTTTTAATGATGACACGGCTGGGGTGCCTTCTGTGCGGAGTCTGCATGTCCTCCCTGTGGTCGCGTGGGTTTCCTCCGGGTGCTCCAGTTTCCTTCCACATCGTAAAGACATGCTGTAGGTGGATTGGACACTCTAAATTGGCCCTAGGTGTGAGTACATACATGTGCGTGCCTTCTGTGGAAGGTTGGGCGCCGGGCTGGCAGCTTGACACTGTAAAACTCCACTGCCAATCAAGAACAGACAGGTGATCTGCTGTGGCGACCCCTAAAAGCCGAAAGAAGAAGAAGATTAAGAAAACAACCAATGTGATTGCTGGGTTATTCTTTATTATTAGAGTAGTCACTGTAATAAAGTTCAATCTGATGAAATCTCGTTTTGTTTTTTGGGACAAAAGTACTAAGTGTGCAAGATTTGGGTTATTAATTTTATTTATTTTATTTATTATTTTATTTTATTTATTTTATTTTTCATTTGTTGACCGGGAAAGTTCGACTAGGTTCCACAGAGCCTGTTTTCAGCGGAGGCCCGGGGAGAAATTCTCCAGATGCATGTCTTTGGAATTAAATTATTTTTGACAACTTTGGTGGTTTAATGTGCGACAATAATGGTTTGCTGTATAATGTTCTAATGAGCAGTGAACTAATGTTATTTCTTTATGGCATCTCAGAAGCAAGGACAAAACAGTTAAATTAAATAGTGTGCTACGTAATATTTGTGTGTGACAACAGGAACACTCTGCTATAGACACAGATTGCATGTATTGTCTGTGAAATTGTATTTTACGTTCACTTCCTAGTGACCTTACATTTCTGAGGCCTGACTGACTGACCACACATACTTATCTGCAACTTGCCAGAACTGTTATACTGAGATGAAATTGTTTTGCCACCCCCACCCCCACCATGAATGCTGTGATACCAGTACAGGAAATAAATGCATTTCCTCAGGGACAACCCCTGCAGTTATCTGCCAACATCCCAGTAAGCTGCCTGCCTACCTATGCAAGACCCCATGTCACCACCAGAAAGCTGCCATGCAGTATAAAAGCCTTGCCAAGCATCCAGGATTTTTTTCTAATTTCACCTCACTCATCCTATTCAACTTCCACTGACTGCCATTGACTTTCAGCTTGTTACCTTCCATCCTCTTTTTTCCTACCCTGAGTACCCCAATAGTTCCTTAACAGGTGATCCTGGACATGGTCTTAACAGGCTATCCTGGACATGGTAGTTTGCTAGATGGGTTATACAAGTTCTCAGATAACTGATCCTTATGGTTAACAGATGAATAAGGGTCCATGGAATAAGGACCCGGACAGGATGAGACTGATAGGCACAGGTAGGATAGTAAGTGAAATATCCTAACCTGCAAAGCAAGATGTACTAATGCCTGTGTGTAGTATGCATCCATACTTTCTGGGTCTGCAACTCCCTTCAATCTCTGCTAGTTTGTGAGCTTCATACTCTCCACCAGACTGCATACAGGTCATGATTCTTCCTACATGCTCACATTGGGATAGGAGAACTGGCTAGTGGCTGCTTCATTCTGTCCTCCCTGGCTAACCTTCTAGCACCCTCTGTCTGTCCAATGATATGCTTGGCACATTCAAAAACATCTTCTCTCTACATCAGCAAGATAATTCAAATGGTTTTCGGTCAAGCACTCAGTCCACCATCTCTGAGGTGGCCATCATCCAAGTAGAGTGCTAGTAGAACCCGATTGCTGGAATCACGGAATCACAGAATGTGGGCTCTGTGCCGCTGAGCATGTTGAAATAATAAAATGCTGCAAAGTTCATTTTCAGAAAACTGTAGCAATGTGGAAAGGGGAGTTTACAAACTGAGTAGAATGGTTTTTAATGGTACTTTGAATGGATCCACACCAGCTTAATTCTTACTTGCTAAAGGCACTAACAATGAAGATATATAGAACATTTTCAGAACAAAGTAATAAGCATCTTGTAATTCAAAACCACACTGAGTTCATGATAATGGTAGACAGTAGAGAGCGAATGGCAGGTAACAAAGTTTGAACTTAAATGTCTCATATTTTTTCCTGTATTCTGTCTCCCATGCAGTTCACACATGTATATGCATCTGCCTGCTTATCTAAGTGTTATCTACAGGAAGGCTGTTCATGCACACCATTTACAAGAAAAAGTATTCTTCATGTAGCCTTTTGGTTGCCCACCTTCAGCTTTCAAAGTAGGTTGAAAATTCTTACATAACTCTTCCAAAATTTAAACTGTGTGCTTGTAACAAAAGCAAAGTCTAGAAGGCTCCCTGCTGAAATACAAGGACTCAGATCACTAACTCCCGAATCATAGAAAAAAAAAGACTGAAAATACAGTGGAAGAATGAATATTGAACATGGCTCTTCTCCTTTAAACTTCTTTTTTTTTTGCTAGAGAGCAAGTCCATCTGCAACACATGCTGTGGAGGGCCCATCCCTGAAAATAGATGTATAACTTCAAGATCACCATACCTTGGAGGAAAAAAAATATTCTGAGAAATGGTAATGTCAGACTTAATGAGTTAATGTTAAGTCCATTTTTTCAGTCTTTGATCTCCACATTTCAGGATTCAGTAGTTAACATCTAGAACTCAGGGGTCATATGCATATCAGTTTGTTTTGGTGCGTGTGTATGCGTGTATGTGTGTGTGCGTGTGTGTTTGTGTGCATGTGTGTTCATGTGCGCGCGCACGCGCGTGTGTGTGTGTGTGTGTGTGTGTGTGTGTGTGTGTGTGTGTGTGTGTGTGTGTGTGTGTGTGTGTGTGTGTGTTTTTGCATAAATGGGGATGTTGGATTGGGTATAAGCTACTAAATTTACTTGTATCTGCAGGTTATTCACAGAATAAGAAAGCAGGTATGCTAGCTAAACCATGTATTCCCAAACAATATACTCCCATCATGGACTCTGCTTCTGGGTCTGTGCATATGTGTATGTGGATCTATCCATTTATTTGCGTTGGTGAGTATTTGTGAGTATTTATATCCTCTGTCTCTTCCTCCAGCTACCTATTTGTCCTTTTGTCTCCATTCATGTTTGTCTCAGTTTGTATTAAGCTTTTCTTTTATTGCTCTAGTCACATGTCTACCTGCCTCTCCCATTCTTTTCATATATGTCTGTGTTGCATATAGTTAGAAAGACTGGTGGATATCTTGATGTCCTGAAATTTAGATATTGAATATTAAGAGCATAACAAGGAGCAAACATTCTGGTAAAATTTAAGGTCATTGTTAGGTGTGAGTGTTATGGTGTGGCTTGTACAGGTACAGTTTTTCTTTTGTAAGGAGTTATGAAGTTTCATTCCACATAGAGAGTTGTTGAAAATAATGTGCTTAGAAAGGTGAAAGGGTTAGTGATAGAGGGAAGCACACCTCTCAAGTATCCAGATTTTTCCACAATGTCCAGATTTTGACCTCATATTTTTGGTCTGTTCTTCATAAAATGTGTGTTTTTCAGGCAAATCATTGAGGGCTGAAGTCACTAAATAATGACAAATGTGAGTTTCCGACTTCATATCCTTCCGAAAATACATAATAATACAAAACCTGTTTTTCTAGCAACTTTTTTTAAGTTTATAGGAACGATAATTGAAATCTGTCCCTATTTCTCACTTTGTCTAGATTTCTTGCTCTGAGAGGTTGAGAGATATGGAGGGAAGGGTTACATGCATCTCTCTTTCTCTCTCAGTTGTTTAGCCACATGTATTTAGTAGATTTGTCACATGCATGGCTTTGTGATGCATTGTGTCTTGGAACATATTCCTTCATCTGGCTCTCTGGTATTAAGAAAAAACAAGCACTATGCATGTTGCAAGCCTAGTTTTGCCATTTGCCATGCAGATAATTAGGCTTTTAATCCCATTATGTATATATGTATATGCAGAATGAGATTTTATATATATGTATAAGCCATATGTTTATGTATATGTATATGTGTATGTATATAACTACAGAATTCTTTATTAAACGGAACATAGAAATGCTTCGTAAGTGTCATCACTTTATGACATGAAGCATACAAAACTGCAACCTACTTGGTCAATAAATGGGTTTAATGACCCATGAGAAGTAGATAATTGCACGTATACTTCAGAGTATTACAGTTTATTATTATTTATTGAAAGTAATTGAATATGCCATCAGTGCAAGAGGTTACAAAAATAAATAAATATATAAGCTTACAAAAAACAACTCTGAATTGTGATCTCGCGTAATAAATGTCATGCTGCTATTTCAGTAAAGTGTAATTATTTATTGCTTATTGCTGATTATACAAAATAAACATCAGTCTCAGCCAGTAGGGTGAAATTTCAGTTTATTTCCTGCTGAACTACAAATAAGTTTTATTGAAAATGTCCATACCTCTCAACTGTTTTGCAGCTGTAGTTCTAAAACATATTTTTTTTAATATGAAGGTTATTGCTATGTCAAGTGGTGTGACGTTTTATCACATATTAATTTTAGGTTGTATACTCACTATTACTGTTATTTTCTCACCTCCTTCTCATGTAGTATTACTGCGACACAGTGAATTATAGTATATTTACAGTAATTTGCTTTTGTGTGTGTTATTAAACAGCCAGTAAACACATTAGTATTGACTGACCCACAGAAGCTGGTAATCGTTGCATATATATATATATATATATATATATATATATATATATATATATATATATATATATATATATATATATATATATATATATATATATATATACCACTGATTATTATCTGTTAAAATAAAGTCTGTAAAATTAGTGTTCTGATTGGCTGAGAGCAGATAATTTCTGTCAAATTGTAAATTGCATGATACCTGCCACCAGCAAATTTATAACAAAGTCAACCAGAATAAAAAATCAGAAACAGTCATGCAGAAAATATCTTAAGCAGGAAAAAACAGTGCATATTAAGGGCATTCATTTTTTAGTAAGCTTTCTGTCTAATGGCCTTACTGTTAACCTTCTTTTATTGGTCAGGATTATGAAAGCGTGCCAAACATAAGAACTTTGTCCTGTGCAATGCTTCTCCACCCCTTTCCTGAAACCATATTTGTGTCAGAAGTTTCCACAAAGTACTTTTGGCAGCTGTCAGTAATAAACTTTTTTTTTTTACTCTATTTATAATCAGTCAAAAAATGTTATGGAATTGTGGATACTGCAGCTTTCAGCCCTGCAGTACATATTGACATAGTCAAGAAGTGGACTTCCCATGGAGAGTTAAAATTTGATTCAGAAGTGACCTTGTGTACTGAGATGGCTTATTGGAGGAGAAACCTTTTGTCATCTAGGCAGAAATCTTTTAAGCACAGCTGCTGCAGGTTATTAGACTTTAGAATTCCAAAGCAGTTTTAGGGGACAGAAATTTAAACAAAACAATTCACACACTGAAGTATTGCTTGCACCTGAATGTAATGGATACTAATTTATTTTAACTTGGTTGACCAGTAAGGTCAACTGACACCCACTCCTATAGCAGTGACCTGGAAACATGAAAACTGCATGATATACTCAAGACTGTGCTCTGTGTAGGCACAGAATGATGAGATTTAGACCCATGTGTATGTATATATTTGTATTTGTTCAGGAACCTTATTGTGCTGTGCTGTAGTGTTCTTTTCAATAAACTCCATTTTTTTTCAGTTTATAAATTTCATTGTCTTTTACAGAGCAAGAATACAAGATAAAGGTGCTGAGAGACAGCTATTCAGAAATTATTTTTTTAAGTAGCTTGTTTTAGCTGTTTGTCAAGAAGCCAAAGAAACTAGGCTCCTGTTGACTTCTTGTTGCAGAGGTGTGGTAACTACCACTTCCCTTCATCCCTCCTCCGCCTTCAATGTGTCATGCTAAGCTCTGCACAGAATTCTGGTCATTAAAACCTAGGTTCCTCTGTAAGTGTTACAATAGGCCAAAATGTTTATTTCTACAAGGTCCCTTCTAGAAATTTCAAAGCTACTTCCTTTTCTGGTGGTTCAGATTATCCAAAACTTCCATATTAAAACTGGGGGCAGAATAATATTCAAATTATGGAAATTTATATTTCAAACCCCAGAGCACATAAAGATCAACCCAGAACTGTATTTTCAAGAGTTTTGCTTAAGGTTCCATAATTCAAGTGACCACATAAGCACTTCCTGTCATGCTAAAGGGGAACTGTCATTACCATACTCTCTGCACTTATTTGTAGAAGTAGTTGCTTAACATATAGTACGTGTGCAAAAATAGTGTGGCTTATTTATTGTTAACAGCAGAATTATGAAAAATAAATTACAATTTACTGATTTCTAGCCTGACAGCATATTAGTAAGGTACAAATTTAAATGTCCTGATTTCTAGCCTGACATCTTTTGTTGTCTGTAATCCAAGAAATATAGCACATAGCATCATAGAATTAATGTCACACGATTATTAATATACACTGTATACATCTTTTCTGATAAAATGCTTCTTTCAAACTGGCTAAAAAGACAGTTTTTAGCAGTCATAAAATATAACTATTGTGATGAAAATGATCTGCTTAGTCAAGCATTGAAACACTACTGAGCTTCCAGCCATTATCAGACTGCAGCCCATTTGTATCAGTAAACACATGTGCAATCCTTTCAGTAGATTTCACAACTTGCCATGGGTGGATTAGGTAATACAGCCCTGAAAGTGATTTTTATAGGACCCTCTTCTTCCTTCCTTCCTTCCTCACATTGTACATTTTTTGCTACCGACCTCTGCCTGTTTTACCCAAAATTTCACACATCAAGCTACCTTTTTTTTCACAATCCCAGGTATAACAGCTTATGAATTTGCCTCCCGCGAGACACAATGTAACTTCATTAAAACATAAAGTAGCAACATATGCTGCTTTTTCTAAAGTGGCATGTATGTCTGTTATGATTTGCCCCTGGTAAAGCCTGCCTGTCTAGGCTTTATTATACCAAGACCTGTAGATAACACATAATTTCCATTTTCTTTCATTTGTTTCAATGAGTGCTCCTGTAACGGAGGATGTTGATACATAGAATCTACACTTTAGTCGAAAGTGTATTTGCCTGAAACAGTTATGACTCTTTCAGCAACAGTGAAGTTTTCCCTTTTCTTCATTGTTATGCAACCTTGGAGCATGTGCATGTATGTTTGAGGGTGTGGAGATTTCTCCACTTGAGGTAAGCAGAAGGGACCTGCCCCCATGCAAAATAAGATTACCTGTGAATTTTGCCAAAAGTGGTTTGCCATACTTGCTTCAGTCGAACTCACTTTCGACTGAAGTGGATTTGACCAATTGACACAAATCTTCCTACAATGTTTAGTGCATTGAGTCTTTAAAAATCCCATAGGGCTTTGGTGCATGCAACATGACACATAATTCGGTCTTACTTAGACAGTATTTGCACTACCACTAAACAGCCGAGTTACTTACCTCTTAGCTCCTGGCTGCCTGTGCCCATTTATAAGCTATAGTGTTCCACTGAAATGTTACCGAGTTCATGGCAAACAAAACAGCACATGGTGCTGTGTCAGACAGGATCTTAGAAGTCACTATAGCGTCAGCTTTTCACACGTTTGCAGTCTTCACTCATTCAGTCACCACTATTCTTCATGCTGAATGGCTCTGCATTTGTAAAATGCAATAAGACAACTATTTAAAATAATTGCCCTAAACCACAGAGGAAAAAAAAATAGTGTGAGCACCATTCAGACAATAAGCATGAAGTGATAAATGCATAAAATGTTGAATTTCTAGGCATTAGTTTGTCACTAGAGTGCCACAGTAACCTCACAAATACTACAGAGAGTAGGAAATAATGCCATTATAGGTAGAAACAAGTAAAAGCTTTCAGAAATATTCCTAAATGTTAAAATAAATTAAAAATTAATAAAAGACGACAAATAATTTCAATTAAGGAATACAATTCCCTATAATTCAGTCTCAGAAGCTGAAATAAACACAGTACCAAATAAAATGGCTAACATACTTTCAGAGACATGGAGAATCCTGGACTTTTCAAACTATTCACCATTTCCTTTTGTCCACAGCTGTTTAAATATTCATATATTTCACCTTTCTCTCCAACAGCATAATTATTTCATCAATGCAGATTTGTAGAAAGTTGGAAACAAGGGGACTGGAAATTCTGCCTCTAACATATTGTTTCATAAATTAAAAATAAAGAGATCCAAGTGCACCCTCTCTTCACATCACGCAAAATGATATACGTCAGGTATTTAATATGTTAAATCAGAGATGTAACTAGATACTGATACCCTGGGTGATGCCCCAACAGACAGTAAGCTCCTTAACACCCTTCCGGCAAAAATATCCTTAGGAGTTGAAAAGGACTGTTCAGCACTCATAACACTGACTGAAGAAATGGCATTTAAGCAAGAAATTGCAGGACTTCATTTTTATTATTTTTTTTAATTTATTTATTCATTTATTAACTGGGACTATGGGTGGTTAGAAGATCTTTTCAGACATGACTCAAGGCAGAAAGGTAAATGATATTTATAATATACAAATACAAGCATAAAATCACTGATAAGGATACAAAGACATTTGTCAATCTGTAAATCAAACAGGTATACACAATGATTATAAATGAACAAAAGGCAATATGCAAGCTATAAAAGTCTGAATTTAGATTTACATGACTGGGCTGTAATCAAGGAGAAATTACAATAAATATTTGCTGAATAAATACTCTGTTAGAAAATATGATGGAGGTACAGAACATAATATAAAGGGAAGGGAAAAAAGAATAAGCAATTACTGTAAGGAAGGTGTGCGATGCTTATGTTGTTGTTTGTCTTTCGGCTTTTCCCGGTTAGGGGTCGCCACAGCAGGACTCCGGTCCACTAATGATTGGCAGTAGATTTTCACGAATGCCGAGGTGCCAGCTCGACGTTCAACCTTTAACGAAGGCACGCCCATTTACGCATGTCTTTTGAATGCCCACCCAACCGCGGGGAGGACATGCAGACTCCACACAGAAGGCACTCCGGATGCTTATACTGTAAGGAATTAAAGACATGTATTGTAGTAGAGTTTGTTGAAAAAGTTCTAACCTGAAAAGATTTTGACTATTAGGAAGATGGAATTTTAATTGCTGCAGTAACTTTAGAGAATGGACCACCAACACTGATCATGCACTTTTGCTGTTATATTTTGAAATACTAGCAATAGAAAATGAAATACAGATGTTACTGACATCTTAGTGCATAAGAACTTCCTTTGTTGCCAGTGGTATGTTGAGTTGTGAGGTTGCAGGACCCATACAAAAGGGAAAAGATAAATTTCATATCTTCACTCATTTTTCCTTTTTCTGTGAGTCTGTGACATTATAGGAAGTGTGTGCATCTATCTGTCTATCTCTCTATCTATATATACAGAGAGAGAGAGAGAAAGATGTACTGTTCTGCAATGGTTAGATGAAATACTGCTATCCAAAGCGTTGCCGCATTAACACCGGCAGCAAAACATTGACAGGATATTGTGCATGACTCAAGGACTAAACTCATAGCACTTCCTCACACTCTCTCCATTCTAATTATATATACTAACTCTGAGACTGTACATTCCGTAGGGAAAGGGCATATTTCCCTACAGAGGGATTGCCAGTCTTGCACACCTGTCAACCAAATAGATGTCAACTTTTGAGAGTTTTGCTCAAAATTACTAAATCCATTTATACATATAGATAGATATAGATATCGGGCATCAAATCATCAGCAGACAGCAACACTGAAAGAGTCACAGACGTCAGATAATTTTAGACAGTGGGCTGAATCCATGCTAGCATATTCATATCTTATAGATAAAGTGCCAACAGTGTTACAAACTAATTATGCTTAACCTCCAATGTTCACAGTTTAATAACCATGGAAAGCAGGCTGGGCATTACTAAAACATCATCATACACCCACTTACTGTGTCCTTCCCATAATCCTCACTGCATCATATAGTAATATGAGTAGTGCCCAGATATTACATATTAAAGCAAACAGTGCTCTTTTAACTGAGAATCACTGTAGCTTAATCTAGTTATCAAATGGCATCTTAGTAGGTTTTGTCCACTGCTTGCCACAACTGCTACATTTCATCTACTGCCTGGAGGTCTCAGACCTTCATCTTCCTCACTTTGTATGCCATCCACTCCTGTACACAAGCAAACTAAAACTACGCTTCCATCATTGGTGGTCTATTATGGAAGATGGCCCCTTACACTATTCTCTTATATGATTCCTTCTAAGATTTATAGTCGGCTTTCTAGGGCATCCCAAGACAAACTCCCTGCAAAAATGTGATTGTGGTATATATATAATTTAGTTCTCCTCAGTCACTGTTGTTGGCATATCATTTCATCTCATTTAATTAACCTTCCTCTCTTGTTCTCAGTTTAGATTATTGGTTTGTGGTTCAGTATTACATTTATATCATATACTGTTATTGTTATGGTAGAAAACAAATATTTTGTGTGTAATAAACTATATTTACAGTTTTGCTTTTCTGTATTTTCACTTGCTCCTGGGTTACTAGATGATTAAATAAATACATAAATACATAAAAATAAATACATTCTACGTCACTCACACAAAAACTATCTGGATACCTTAAAATATTTTTAAACACTTTATTTATACATCCAATAAAGCATTAACATGTTTTAATTTATATAAGTCAAATTACTATTCTTTGTTTGCAAGAAAGTGACACTATTTTTATTTTGATTTATTTATTTGCTAACTGGCTAAACTCACTGGACACAAGTACCCTTTTTTAGGGGTGACCTGGACATATTGTCTGCCTAAGTGATTTATTCAGAGTTATACAGTTTGAGCAGAAACTAAGGGAATCAAACTCAGAACTACAGGATGAAGCTTGCTAGCCTTAACCCAACTAGCTTAGGTGGCACAAAAGGATGAAGCTGTGAGTACTGGGGACCCAGAATTGATTAATATCTCGGGTGACTGATGGAAGCTGTCAGGGAGGATAGGAATGTGTCTGTTCTTGGGGAGGGATGATCCTGATGTAAGCATAATGCTTATCAAGCCATGATGGAGGCCAGGGCATGGTACTATGACCAGACTGGGGGGGGGGGGGTCACTGCATGGCTGAGGACATTCGGTTGCTCTAGAGCCCAAGACATGCATACTTCTCAGTCTCTGTTTAGGTGGAACAAGGAACCATTACTTATATGTATCTGTAGTGCTTAAAAGAACAAACTGGAACATGCTCTGTTGGAAAACCCATTAAATCGCACATACTTTTCAGACAGACAAAGATTGCTAATGATGCACAAGTCCTACATCTCCCTAGATACATCCTTTACTACAGAGCAAATACAGTGATAAATAACACACTGTTGTTTTACCACTATTGGGAACTATTATTGATTTATGAAATAACAGACTTTCTCACATCAGTGCATTCATGTTCTTTTATATTATTAATAAAATTCCACACAAGGAGGGGTGAAACAGCACGTTTAGCAGAAAACTAGCACCTTTGCAAGAGGCCTTCAAAGAATTCTTGAAGACAAGTTGCTGAGTCACTTGATTTTTATTAAAGTTATTCCATCTTGCAATTCGTTGTGCGGTATTTTATTATTCTCTTTCCCCCTTTGTTAGTTATACAGTGGAATTCCTTTATAACTGCTGTATAAAGAATTACACAAACAGCTATGCAAAAATATATGGAGTAGGTGTAGACCACCTACCTATAGCAAAAAAAAAAAAAAAACTATATATATATATATATATATATATATATATATATATATATACATATACATTTCAATATTAAATCTCTACACTAACCCGCGGTGGTGGTGCTGCGGTAGCGTTGTCGCCTCACAGTAAGACGCTGTCCGGTTTGATTCTCAACTGAGACATGTGTGAATGGGCGTACCTTCATTGAAGGTTGTGCGTCAGGCCTGGCAAGCCGGTACGTAAAATCAACTGCCAATCATTAGCGGACCGGAGTTCCTCTGTGGCGACCCCTAACCGGGAAAAGCCGAAAGACACATGATACATACATTAAATCTCTGAACTGGCTTTTGAAGTGTAGGAAGAATTTGCCTTTTTAGTAAAGTGAAATAATACACCTCCTCCCTGTAATGTTTTGATTCTGTTTCTGAACTGATCTGAGCATTCAGATTTATTGAATTCACTGCATCTACTCAATGTACAAGTAAACATACACTTGCATACTGTTTTTCTTTTTTTGTTTTTTAAGCCCTTAAACTGAGTTTTTTTTGAAAATGCAGCCTTATTTTTCTACAATCAGCTAACAAGCTTCAGGAATCCTTCGTTTCATATGGGTGTTTTTCAGCTACTACCAAAGGCTGAAGAGTGGGACCAATTTAATTATGCGAGACAGAGTGGCTGCCTATCTCTTTAGTGGTATAAGCAGCACTGAAAAAGCATGTTTTTCATGGCAGCCCACAACCATGTGTTACGGAAGCTGCATCCTGTTAGCAGAGAGCTTCTATAATGACTGCATTCTTTTGGAGGGTGGGGGAAGGGAGAGGAAAAAAGTAAGGAACTAGTAGTAAGCGTCTTACTTCTACTAAGATGTCAAAAGCTGAGATGATTAAATCATTTTTTATATCTAGTTGTACACTAGGTGTCAAAAAGATAGAAATGGTTATAAAATCTGTGAAAACTGCTCTTGGCTTATCCGCTGGGATGTATCAGTAAGAAGAAGAAGGTCCCATGTGTACAAAGTCTGACCCTACAAACATTGTGTGTAGCTTGCAGCATAATATAAGACTGGTACTAATTAATTGTTAATGGATTGTTTATTAAAGGTTTGTTCACTCAAGACATGGTGTGCAGTAATTTAACTACAAGGAGGGATCTGGAGTCCTGGGGATGTCTTGGTATTATTTTTACTATCCCTACCACACTGAAACAGAGAACCACAATTTAATAGTTCACGTTAGGTGTTAGTACAGCGTATATCTGCAGAGTGTATTTTCCATTAATCTCATTTGTAAGGAGGGGTAACACCCCTTTTATCCCCCTCAGCATTTAGAATTAGCCATGATGGGGATTAAGAAGGCAACAGCCTCTTTCGCAAACTGAATTAATGGAAAATACAGCTGCCAATGTGCTTGATCTGGCTGTGAACATGAAACTGAACTCCTGATTCTAATAGTCACTCAAACAGGTGATTGTCCTTTTCTTAAACAATCTATTATATAATTATGCTGACATCTCTACAAGGAGAATACAATGTAGTTTTAAATATTGCATTTTGATATCCCCCTTGGCTCTGATTTGTACCCATTAAAAATCATTAGGAAGCATGGGGGTGGGGGATTGGAAAGGCAGAAGTGCTTTCCTACTTTGCATATCCTGGGGTGGGGTGGGGTCTAAGCATGGATGACAGCCCTGGTAGCGATACTTGGGTATGTACTCTATGCTTATAAAAGCAATTGCCTGCATCAAGAGATGTTCTCAGTTATGGCCTTATGGCATTGCAGTTTGTGTGTTGGGTGATGGCATGGGAAATGGGTAGTGCATGTAAATATGAGAATGACACTCCTCTGGAATGCCTAAATCTCCTGTCTGGCAATGGGAGATATTTGAAGTAGGTAAGTGGTAGGAAAGGCCACCAGTGACAGCCAATGGT
Organism: Protopterus annectens; assembly: GCF_019279795.1. Lineage (NCBI taxonomy): Eukaryota > Metazoa > Chordata > Ceratodontiformes > Protopteridae > Protopterus > Protopterus annectens. Next base: position 525,515,539 of record NC_056741.1, read on the forward strand.
CTGCTCCAGATGTGCAAAAAATATTTAAAAACAGAAAATAGGTGTAGGTGAACTAGGTGAAAAAGCCTATAAAAGGGTGTCACAGTTTGTATTCCTTTAAAAAATAGCACTTCAAGGGTACTGAGCAATTAAATGTCACCAGGTAAAGAGTAAAGCAGACGAGCTGTTGTTGATGCTTCTGTGAGTACTCTCAAATAGCATTTGCAGAAAAGCAGAGGCTTCCTGCATGTTTCTTCATACTAGTCTGGAAGGGGACTAAGTTAAGGGATGTAAACACAGTGAACGACCCTTTAAAATATGTTATTTTATAAATATGTTTTTTCTTTTGAGTTTAGAAATGTTTATATTTGTACCTTATGAAACCTTGATGGGGTATCTTGAAAGGCAGGGTTTAGAACCAGATAAAGAGTTAACTGTTCCTTTGCAGCACTTTGTAAACTGTCTTGCTTTCTGAAGTGCATGGCCAGCACTTTTGAAGGTATATATTTTGCTCTAAGCTGGTGTTTGCATGTGATTGATGTTAGGTGACCTCCTTCAAGCATCACTGAAACAGTGATCTCTGAGGAGTGTGCCTTTAAGTCACTTGGTGATATTGGCCAGTTTCTTAATTGTAAAACTGAATTCATGAGACAACCCAGTGGTGGGAGTAACTTTTATAGTTAGCCTCGTCAGTATAATCTGAAATAATAGTATATTGTACTTGATGGCCTTAACTCTTGTATATAGTCAATCTTGACAGAACTTGCTTTAATTCTCAAATATGTTTCCTTGCTTGGAGTGGAATGTTCAGGAGAGATGCCAAGAAAGGTTACAGGCTGATTCAGAAGGAATTTGGATACCATTTTAGGGCATTTCAAATGGTTCAAAAAGATGCCTAATCACTTTGAGAGATTTTATAATCTCATGCATGCAGAGGGCATGCAGTTTACGTGCCCTCCTACTGAAGCTTATTGCATGAGAAATGTATTTTTTCATGTAAAATAAATGTGATCAGCAAAATCATTAGAGAATGTACACACAACCATTCTCCATCAGTTAGAAGAAACATGAAATAAGTTAATTTTAGGATAGTTTGGAAGTGAATAGTGCTAAAAGGGGAAATGACCTAACAGAAATCAGCCGCTGCATGTTAACTTATGGAATTTTCATCAGGTATGTGCAAGCACAGACTTGAATCTCATTTTCAGCTCTCTAGTTAAATTAAAATAAATGGGCTTTCATCTTCATGTTTAGCCAGGAACGCTGAGTTTAGGTGCAAAGCTACTGTAAGACACAGTAAATATTTTAGATGCAGGTGAATCAGTGCTACTCACACTGACTACACAATGACCTGATCAGGAGGACAGAAGTCTTGTTACAATAACAGCTGCAGTTCTGCTTATCATAACCCTTATAGGTAGTTATTAACTTAATAGACATGGAGTCCTATAGACCACTGAGGACCCTAGCCCAGTTGCCCCAAACCACTGTCCATACCTCTCAACTGTCCAGATTTTTGTCACATATTTTTGGTCTATTCCTCATGAAATTTGTGGTTTTCTGGCAAATCACTGAGATGATCTGAGGATTGAAGTCACTAAATAATGACATACATTTGAGTTTCAGACTCCAGCAGAAAATGTGTGTTAACACAAACCCTTTTTCTCTAGCAACTTTCTAGGTTTAAAAGAGCAGTATTTAAAATATGTCCCTATTTTTGGGCCTTTGTCCCCCATTTTGTCAGCCTTTGTCCAGATTTCTTGCATTAAGAGGTTGAGAGGTATGCCACTGTCTGGTTAAGTGATTTGCTCAAGGTCACACAGTAGGAAAAGGAAGGCTGAGGTAATCAAACCTAGGACCATAAGAAGCAGCAGATTAACAGCTCACACCATTAGTCCCCTGCACTAACCGACAAATGTTAATATAGAACTCTTCAATACGGGCAGATAATTACTTAAGATGACATTCTAATAAATGATAGGAGCCACTTGTCCATGTTTCAAGCTGAGTTATCAGTAGATACTGCTGCTGTAAGACAACAGCAGCATTCCTTTAATCAGATAGCACTGTTTAGAATGTGTCAGAGATTTATTGGTATTAATTGCATGCTGTTTAATTTCAATATGTTTAATTGTAATTAAAACATATAATTCCACAAAACATCAGAAAATGAATACTACACCCTGAGGGACACACAACACTCTACACAATTATTTTATGCAAGTGGAAAAGCCTCCTCTTCACCCCTGTGGTGTACAACTAATTGCAAAAAAATACAGTATTATTCCCTTTCAGAATTCTGTACAAATTACAGTATTGACAGCACCCCCCCCCCCCCCTGAATTCCAACCCAATGGTGTGAGGCTTGGGAACACAGGTTGATAGCAATCTGAACTTTGACCACCAAGTTTCCACAGTGGTAAGGAAAGCCTTCTACATAGCGCACCTCATAAGCAAAGCATCCAGGTCAAGGGATGTTCTAACTCCACATAACTCGACCATCATTAGACCACTAATAGAGTATAATGCACCCTTTTGCATGTAGCTCACCAGACACCTGTAGCAGCTGGAGAGACCTCAGAGGTTTCTCACTAAGAAAATGCAGGCACTCCAAACCATGACTTACATGGACAGGCTGAAAACCACTGTCACTTTGCTCTGTATCGTATAGCCTGCTGAGAGGTGACTTGTGCCTGGTTTAGAGGGCAGTTTCCAAGCCTGCCATAATGGAAATGGTGCACATCCACAAGTCAAATGGCACAAGAGTCACTTGCCCTAGGAATTTCAACCTAGCTTTTGACATTAACAGAACATGCTGGAGAGACAGATATGTCTCCCACACACTGACGCTTCTCTGGAATAGACCTCCTTGTTTGCAGTTAAAAGCTTTCTCTAGAGGCTCCTTTATCTGTATAAAACTTTCATTTAAAGGCTCAGTGCTGCTTTTCTGCTGTGAGAGGCATTTCTGCAGTTTGTCTGGGACACTCCTCCCAGTCTAGTGTTATTACCTCATTCCACCTAATAGAAAGGAGAACATTTGAGAAGGCCAATCCACTAGGGTTGCCACCTTTTAACAAGGCCAAAGTGGGACATGGGGGTGTGGCCAATAGGATAGGGTGTGTGGTCAATATGACACTGGCCACACCCCCACCACGACATCACCAGAGGTGTTAAAGGAGATGCAGTATTACAGTTAAGGATACAACATTGTGACATTACAGCATACTGAAAACTCAAACCATTTAAATGAAGTGAACTATTACTGCAAAACCACACATACTCAGTTGTAACACAGTGGCATGCAAAAGAACTGGCTCGAAAAAAATTGGCACACAAAAGAACTGGCTTGAAAAACATTGGCACGCAAAAGAACTGGCTCAAAAAAACATTGGCACGCAAAAAAACTGGCTCGAAAAACATTGGCACACAAAAGAACTGGCTCGAAAAACATTGGCATGCAAAATAACTGGCTCGAAAAACATTGTCACACAAAAGAACTGGCTCAAAATACATTGGCACATAAAAGAACTGGCTTGAAAAACATTGGCACTTGAAACAACTTGCTTGAAAAACATTGGCACTTGAAAGAACTGGCTTGAAAAACATTGGCATGCGAATAAAATGGCTTAACAGTGGCACAAAAAATGGCTTGAAAAACAGTGGCCCTTGAAAAAACTGGCTTGAAAAACATTGGCACTCAAAAGAACTGGCTCAAAAAACATTGGCATGTGAAAGAACCGAGGAATGGAGCAGAAAAGAGTTATTACAAATAGTTTGAAAAAGGTCAAATAGTAAATGAGGTAATGCAGGGGGTATTTTGGCCATTGAAAACTAACACAGCTTGTAGAAAATGAAATGCATTATTTTTACCAAAGAACATGCCCACCTCACCCCACCCCTCAAGAAAAAAAAGTTAACCACATTCACTGAACCAAAAAAACACTAAAATGAATGAGAATGCACAGTGGATACCATAGACCTGATTTAGCTTTTGACCACAGCAGTTAAAAGAAATGTATGGCACTAATTTACACAGCGTAATGATCTATTAATGAACATGCCCAACAGCAGCAATGGTCATAATCAGATTATAATGAAAACAGTACATTGTAAGTTTATTGAAGACACCACTAAAACACAAAATACAAACTTTGCTACTTATAAAAGCAAACTACCCTTTAACAACGACATGGTTTAGCACAATCTCAAATACACTGCATTAACTTCTGATCATGCATCCGCATAAAAAATAAACAGGAAAAAAGTCCGCAAACATTTTAACTTTTAAAAATACTTTTTGCAAGAGAAGTAAAATAAACTACAATGTTCAGCAGACTCCATGGGCTCCTTTTACCTCAAAACATAGCAAATAAGAGTAATTTACCCAGCACAGCGATGCAATAAACAGGCCCAAGTAAAAGCAGCACACCCATATTCACATAGGTTTAGGTTTAGGTTTAGGTTTATACTAGGCTATCTGCCCTAAGGCATTTATAAGCCTAGCCCAAATTATTGTGGCTTACGCCACCCCTTATATGAAAAAATACTGTGCCCATTAGTTTGTTGTGCCTCTGTCCAGCAGTGACCCAGAGATGATTCCCGGGGTAAACCTACGATCTCCCATCCACAGGTCTAGATTTCTCTTGAACAGAGTCAGCGAGGTGCTCTGCCTCACATGGACCGGGATTTTATTCCACAGCATAGGGAGTCTCTGAGTGATAAATCTATCCCTCCAGCAAGTCCTATTTATATCCGTGCTAAGGTTTAAGTCGCTTGCTCTAGTGGTTTTGGTGGATTTGGATTTTTGAGGTGGAGCATGTCCATTAATTCCGGGTTGGACATGGCCTTGTATGTCAGGCACATGTCACCTCTGAGCAGACGGTATGCGACTGAATAGAGCTGGAGTTTCTTCAATCTGGCAGCATATGACAGATTTTGGAGTCCCTTTATCCTTTTGGTGAGGAACTTTTGGGGTCTCTCCAATTGCTGCAGATGTCGGGTGAGATACATCCCGAATGGGGCATTGTACTCGATCATTGGTCTGATAAGTGAAGAGTACAGGGGAACAATGACCTCACTAGATCTGGATGTGAATCCCTTCATGATCAGGTGGGCAATGTAGAAGGTCTTTCTAACCACTTTAGCAATGTGAGTGTCAAAAGAAAGGCCACTGTCAACCTGGGTCCCCAGGTCCCTGATAACCTCTTCTGTGCTTAGTGGATTGCCACCTATATGGTAGCTTGGGGTTACCTTGTTTTTCCCGAAGGGTATGACTATACATTTTTGGCGTTTAACTTCAGGCCATGGCTCTGGCACCAGCTATCTGTTTCCGTGAGTCCCTTCTGAAGGATATCCGTGTCCGATGCACTTTCCACTATGGCCCAGTTTGCAGTCATCTGCAAACTTTGTCAGCCAAAGTCCTCCCATGTTGGCCTGTACTTCTGAGAAGTAGATGCCAAACAATAGGGGCCAAGGACCGAGCCCTGTGGGACACCACTTGTGACCGGCTTGGAGTCTGACACAGCGCCAGCAACTCTAACCCTGTGGGTTCTGTCCTTAAGCCAGTTTGCAACCCATCTTGTGACATATGGGTTTACATTTAAGCTGGTAAGTTTTTCTACAATACCCGAGTGGGGTATTGTGTCGAAAGCCTTTGCAAGGTCAAGGTAGGCTGTATGGACTGCCTTTCCTCATCAATGGCCTTGGTGACTATTTCAAGAAGTCGACCAAGTTCAAAAGGCATGATCTTCCCTTGACAAAGCCAAACTGGGTCGGGTCCAATGTCTGCAAGTCCCCTATATCTTTGTTTATGAGCTCCATTATGATCCTCTCCATAGCTTTGCAGACTAGACTTGTTAAGCTTATGGGGCGGTAATTACCAGGGTCCGAGAGGCGCCACCTTTGTGGAGTAGGACCACAGTTGCCGTGACGCCACTCCTTGGGCACGTATCCTGTGGTAAGGCTGAGATTAAACAGCTGCCTTATGTGCGGGTTTAATTCCTCATTTAGCTCGTGTAGCACACAGCCGGGGACACCATCCGGTCCCATTGATGCTGTGTTTTTAGCTTTAGAGAGAGCAGCTTTCACCTGCGCATTTGAGATGTCCGGGAGGCTACACTCGGCTGGGATAGTTATCTCTCCTTTAGGGGAGAGGGGTGAAGTTTGCACTGAACCTGTCTGCCAGTATGTTGGCAATGTCTGTGGGTTCAGTGATTTTTGTATCATTTTGGACTAATTCTGAGCATATCTGTGAGTTTCCACCCAGGTTCCTAACATAGCTGAAAAAGGCCTTATGATTGTCCTTTGAATCCATGGCAATTTTTCTCTCAAAATTGGCCTTAGTTGATTTTATGAGTGCTCGTATTTTTTACTAATAATGATCAGGGGTGACTTCCCTTTTATGGATTTTGTTCTATCATGTAATAGCTTTCTCCTCTTATTGTAAAGTTTGTTAATGGCTGGGGTCCACCAGACTGGACGTTTGCCCTTTGTGGAAAGAGTCTTGGTTTTATTTGGGATTGCCTGATCCATGCAGTCCTGGAGGTGTTCATAGAAGGCATTTGTAAGGGCTTCCGCAGCTTGGGTTGTGGTTTCCTCTGACTCAGGGGCCTTGAAGGATACCACACCAGTCTTGAGTAGTGTGAAGTTTGCTTTAGAGAAGTTCTTCACTATGGTCTTTTTGTTTGGGGTGGGGGCGGGATGTGGATTTCCAGTGAGATTAGTTTATGATCAGATCTCACCAATGAGGGATATACTTCCGGTGTGGAGCATTTTGTCCCCATGTTTGTGACAATGAGATCTAGTATATTTTCTCCTCTCGTGGGAACAGTGACTAGCTGTTCCATGGCATTTGAATTTATGAACTCCAGGAACCGTTGGGCTAGAAAGTTAGGGCTTGAGTAATGTTCCCAGTCTATATTCGGGTAGTTGAAGTCACCCAATATGATGGTGTTTGGAGATACATTTATACCCTCCAGTGTCTTCAGGAAGGCTGTGTGGGGTTCCTGAGTTTGAGAGGGTGGCCTGTAGCATGCTACAATTTGTAGAGCAGTTTTGCCTATTGTTAGTTGCACCTGGATGGTTGAGGAAGCTCCATGCGTTGCCACCAACCTGGAGGTGTGAGTATCCTTTATGAATATGGATACACCGCCTCCTTTTGTGGAGTGGTGCGGGTTTTGGGGCCGGAACGCATGATATGAGGTAAAACCTAATAGTGCCGGGTGCTCTCAGGAGCCTTGAACCAGGTTTCAGTTACAGCACAGACATCGATGTTCTCCATACTGAGAAGGGCCTCGAGTGCGTGCATTTTGAGATTTAGACTTCTGGCATTGAGCAGCATTACCCTCAATTTCTTCCCATTTTTGTTTTCTAGGGTGGTAGGTTTAGAATTTGAGCCTTGCCTAAAAAAGGCACTATGGGGGTGGCAAGAGCCTTAGCCAATATCCGGAATCCCAGGGGTGACAGGTGCAAGCCGTCCCTTGAAGCAGCGTGGCTTGTCAAGCATGTCATCCCAGGCAGACAGACACTGGATCCCCTTTGAATGACACCAGACATTAAGCCAATTGTTAAAGCTGATCATCTTGTCTCTATATTGTGGCATCATTCTTGGTGAAGGAAGGATACTGCTCAGGGTTAGGGTCATACCTGCCTGGGCTACATAATCAGAGAGCTCCTCTATGTCTCTTTTCATGCAGTCCAGGGAGGTACGTCTCAGGTCGGTCACACCAGCATGGACAATGACTGTGTCATATTTGTACTTGCTGTGGAGTGACCAGTGCTTGTGTTATGTGGCGGATTCTAGCGCCCGATAGGCAGCTTACTGTGACCCTCTCCTTGTTCAGCCTGGTGAGTGGGACGTCAGTGTGTCTGACTATGGAGTCACCTATGACAAGTATGTTTGGTGTTGTATTTGGCCTTAAGGGCTGTGACTGCTTTGCACACTGCTTTTGTGGTTTATGTGTTGCTTGTGGGGTGTCTTGAGGTAGCAGTTGTTTGGGTGTCTGCTTTGGAGGCCTCTGCTGTTTAGGTAAATTTTTACTCAGAGCCTCCGAGTATGTCTTTGTGTGTTTATGTGTTTGATTCAGTGGAGTGGTAGCATTATGTGAGGCTGGTTTTGTGGTGTGTGTAGTTGCCTTCTCCTCCTGTCTGGTCTTGCCAGTCCTGAGTTGAGAGAGCTCAGCCTCAGCCTCCAAGCAAAGCAGGACATTTTAACCTTATTAAAAATGCATAAAAAAACAATCTTGAAACAGCTTCAGCTAGTTGGCAACATGTACCTACTAGAATAATGAATACACTACATTAACTGCTAACATTCCCCCTCAAAAGGTAGTCTTGTACCACATACACATTGACTTGCAAGAACTAACAGGAAAAATTATCCAAACAGTATATCCTAACTTTCTGGAAACAGCATTAAATTGCACACATTTCCACACAAAAAAGTGCAAACTATGCTCGAGCATTTTCTATCTGCAAACAGAAAATACCCAGAAAAAGCTACGACAATAGAAATACATCACACTAAATTTATATTTCACTGCTCCCCACCAAACAACTTCTATACACACAGTTCAGCCTTTTAAAAGTAATGCTTCCAAATCATACCCCCAAGAACAATAACAATTACATATACATACAGGTTTTATACCTTTAAAAACTGCTACTCAAAAATCTCAAAATAACCACTGCACAGATTTAAATACTGCGTACTGCACCCCCATCTACCTCTAAACATTAAAAAACTAAACCACAATATATTTCCATTTTAAACTACTACTGAAAAATCTCAAAATAACCACTGCATAGATGTAAATACTGCATACTACATCCCCATCTACCTCTAAACATTAAAAACTTAAATAAAGCACAATATTCCCATTTTAAATAACTAAAGCCACAAAATACTATGTTATGTACTTACCAGTATCACAGTTTTTGCTGGGCTAGTTTGCTTCCTTCCTGCTGGAATGGCTAGTTGGCTGGGCTGGCTGGCAGGCTCCCTTGTTGGCTAACAGGCTCCCTTGCAGGCTGGCTTCTTTGCTGGCTGGCTGGCATCTTGGCTGGCTGGCTTCTTGGCTGGCTGGCTGGCATCTTGGCTGGCTGGCTTCTTGGCTGGCTGGCTGGCTTCTTGGCTGGCTGGCTGGCTTCTTTGCTGGCTGGCTGGCTTCTTTGCTTGCTTGCTTGCTGGCTGGCTGGCTGGCTTCTTTGCTTGCTTGCTTGCTGGCTGGCTGGCTTCTTTGTTTGCTTGCTGGCTGGCTGGCTGGCTGGCTTCTTGGCTGGGCTGGCTGGCAGAATTTTCAGATCTTTGTCCCAATTCCCTTCCCAGATGTAGAGCACTAAAACAAACTGCTGTACAGCTGCGACCTTTATTGGCCAATTCTAGATAAATCCCCACCCCCTCTAATCCCTTTAGCCAATTGCAATTTAAATTACAGCACCCGGACCTAGCAGGGAATCCCTCTAACTGCAGGTCCAGGTTGGTGACGTAGCCGCATTGCCGTGGAAAAAAATGAAGTATTTTCGGCTTTTCCACGGCAAGGCAATGGCAATTTCACGAGTGGCGAGCGTGAAGGGGAAAACGGGACTTTTAAAGTCCCACTGTTGGTGAATGCAGGAAGCGGGATGAGATTGCTCAACCTGTGAGTGTTCCGCTGACAACGGGATGGGTGGCAACCATACAATCCACTTAGTTTCTGCTCCTCCTTTCTCTCTTTCCACTTAAAAAAAAAAATTTCTAAGCTTGTTTCCTGCTTTTCCTGTGGGTAGTCTAGTCTGGATACAGATTTGCTGTGTCCATGGCTGTTTGTGGGCTTCTAAGCCCCCAATCCTTTCTGTGTTGGAAGGAGGCATTCTAGCATAATTTTGTTTCTTAGAATTAGCCAGTTTTTTAGCTTCAGCACTCAAGTCTGTTTCTTTCAGCTCAGCACTTGTTCAGAACTCGTAAGCACTAAATAAGCTACAAATTACTACAGCACTCAACTTCCCTCACTTGTCTAGAGGAAAACAGTTTCTAGTACTTAACAAATAAGCACCTATCCAGGCATGTCTAAGGGTCAGCTCCCGGTGTTTTCTCCTGTCTACCTGATGAATCTGGGCATCTTGGGGCAATGCAGCAATTGCCTCATGTACACAGACAACCCTCTCCTCCTACCACCCAACACTATAACCTGTGAGAGATGCACTTATATAGTCAAACTGGAAGCAAAGCTCTCTTCACCCAAGTCTGGACTAGACAGTCAAGAGGAGAAGGTAAACACTTGCACCATACTCATCACCTAGTCCCACAAAACCTACACCACCAAAACACACACATAGAAACACAAAACACACACTTACATTCACGAAGGCTCTCAGTAAAAACCTGTCCAAGCAACAGGGACCTCCAAAGCAGAAACAGAGGCAACCTCCATCCCCCCAACACAACCCAAATGACACATAGCCCACAAACTCAGTGTGCCACTCAACCACAGCCCATAAGGCATAACAACGCACCCAACTCTCTAGTCATAGGTGACTCTATAGTCAGGCACACTGATGTTCCACTCACCAGGCTAAACCAGGAGAACGTTACTGTCAGCTGCCTGTTGGTGCCAGGATCTGCCACATAACGCATGCACTCAGGTCACTCCACAACAAGTAGAAATATGACTCTGTCATTGTCCATGTTGGTGTGAATGACCTGAGGTGTACCTCCCTGGACTACATGAAAAGGGACATGGAGGAGCTGTCCGATCCTGTAGCCCAGGCAGGTATGACCCTAGCCCTGAGTAGCATCCTGCCATCACCCAGAATGATACCACAGTGCAAGGACAAAATGATTGACTTCAAAAATGATCTAAGCTTCTGGTGTCATTCTAAGGGGATCCAGTATCTGTCTTCCTGGGATGACATGATCGACAAACTACGATGCTTTCCCAGAGATGGCCTGCACCTGTCACCCCTGGGATTCCAGATACTGGCTAAGGCTCTAGCCACCCCTATAGTGCCTTTTTTAGGCAAGGTTCAAATGACAAATTCACCACTGTAGCAGGTACAAGCAAGCAGAATCTGGGTATTGCTACTCAATGCTAGAAGTCTAAACCTCAAAATGCACTCACTCGAGGCACTCCTTAAAATGGAGAACATCGACATCTGTGCAGTGACAGGAGACCTGGTTCAAGGCTCCAGAGAGTACCCCTGCATCACCAGGCTATAATTCATACCACACCTTTCGGCCACCTAACCTGGACCAAAACACTAAAGGTGGAGGCGTGTCCATATTCATTAAGGATATCCGCACCTCCAGGCTAGTTGCTCAGCATAATGCATCCGAGATTATCCAAGTGCAACTAACTCTGGGCAAGACCGCAATCCAAATTGTAGCTTGCTACAGATCCCCCACCATGCCCCAGGATTCCCACTCCTCATTTCTCGATACACTGGAAAATATTAGGGTACAACCTAACACCCTAATAATGTGCGATTTCAACTACCCCACCATTAACTGGGAAGACTACTCATGTACCAACTCTTGTGCTCACCATTTTCTGGAATTCATAAATTCCAATGCCTTGGATCAACTTATCCACACCCCCACCAGGGGCAGCAATATCCTGGACCTGGTTATTACCAACATGGGCAATCAGTGCTCCACACCAGAGGTCAATTCCTCGTTGGTCAGATCCGACCACAAGCTAATCACCCTACACATCCACATCCCTCCCCCACCCACCATTAGGAAGACCACCGTAAAAAATTTCTCCAAAGCCAACTTCACGCTTCTTAAGACAGAAGTGGCAAACTTCACGACACTCATGCTGATGGACAATAGAGGTATGACTGCTGAATCCTACACAAATGCACTTTATAAGCACTTACACAAGTCCATGGATCATGCAATCCCTAACAGAACCAAGATGCTATCCTCCAAAAAAAGGAAGCCAATCTGGTGGTCCCCTGCCATAAACAAACTCTACAACAGAAGAAAGAAACTGTTGCAAAAAAGAGTAAAATCCCATGATTGGAGGAACTCCCTGGACATCCTCAGTAAGAAGCTGAGATCCCTCATAAAATCCTCCAAAGCTAGTTATGAAAACAAAATCACCACGGACTCTAAAGACAACCACAAAGCATTCTATAGCTATGTCAAGAATCTCAATGACAACACTCAGATCTGCTCTGAGTTACAGCACAATGGCACTAAATATACAGAAACAACTGATATTATCAACATCCTGGCAGATGGGTTCAGTGCTAATTTTACCCCCCTCTCACCCTCTCATCCCCTAAAGGGCCCATCTCTATACCTGAAGAATGCAAAGTTCCTGTAATCACGGCTGCACAGGTAAAAAACACACTCTCCAAAGCCAAGAACACAGCATCCATGGGAACGGACAACATCCCAGGCTGCGTTCTACATGAACTACAGAACGAACTGGCACACCACCTAAGTACCATGTTCAATCATAGCCTCACTTCAGGCTATGCGCCCAATGAATGGAGCACAGCGACGCTTATCCCACTCCACAAAGGGGGAGCCACCATGGACCTCGGAAACTACTGCTCCATTAGCCTGACGAGTGTGATCTGCAAGACTATGGAATGTATTATCATGTAACTTATAAACAATGACATTGGTAATCTCCAAACTCAGGACTCCACCCAGTTTAGGTTTGTAAAAGGCAGATCATGTCTCCTAAACCTGACAGACTTCTTTGAAACGGTCACCAAAGCTGTAGATGAGGGTAAGGTGGTTCACACAGCCTATTTAGATCTCGCCAAGGCTTTTGACACCATCCCCCACTCTGGAATTATAGATAAACTCACTAAACTAGGTATAAATCCCTATGTCACAAGATGGGTTTCCAACTGGTTCACTGACAGAACCCACACTGTGAAAGTAGCAGACTCCAAATTCAACTTTAGACCAGTGACAAGTGGAGTACCACAAGGTTCAGTCCTGGGTCCTCTCCTGTTTGGTATCTACTTCTCTGATGTACAGGATAACACAGAAGGTCTTTGGCTAATGAAGTTCACAGATGACTGCAAACTAGGAGCCATAATCAAAACTCCAAAAGATGTGGACATCCTACAAAAGGGCCTCGCTGAAACAGATGCCTAGTGTCAAAGCCATGGCCTCAAGCTCAGTGCCAAAAAGTGCATTGTCATCCCTTTTGGTAAAAACTCTGTACCCATAAACCACCACATAGGTGGTAGTCTACTTAACACCGAAAGTGTAATAAGAGACCTTGGGGCACAGGTGGACAGTAGTCTCTCCTTTGATAATCACATTGCCACAGTAGTCAGGAAATCTTTCTACGTGGCACACCTCATCACAAAAGGTTTCTCATCCAGGAAAAAAAGAGGTCATTGTTCCCCTCTACTCATCACTCATTAGACCCATTATAGAGTACAACACCCCTTTTGGTATGTACCTCACAAGACATCCACAACAACTGGAAAGGCTGCAGAAATACCTCGCAAAGAGGATTACTGGCCTCAAACAGATGCCCTATGTAGCCCGTCTCAAAAAACTGCAGCTTTACTCCATCGCATATCGCCTACTCAGAGGCGATCTCTACCTAACACACAAAGCTATGTCAAACCCAGAGCTTTTGGACATGCTCTGCTTAAAGAAATCCCAATCCCTCCGAGCTACACACTCTAGAGACCTAAACCTTGTCACCACAATAAACAGAACATGCTGGAGGGATAGATTCCTGTCCCAGAGACTTCCCATACTCTGGAGCAAACTACCTATTACAAACAAAGCTCCTCATTAGCACTCTTCAAGAAAAATCTTGATGATTGGATGGGAAATAGGTAATTCACCCTGGGGATCACTTCTGTGGCTCTGCTTGACAGTGGCACAGGAAAATAATTTTCTTGGGTGGCAAAAGCCAGGGTACCTTTTGGCTAGGCTTATATAGGCTCTAGGGCCAATAGCCTAGTACCTACCTATGAACCTATTGACATAAAACAGAGCTCCTCACTGACCCTATTCAGACACAACCTAGATAAATGTATGGGAGACCGGAAATTCACCCCTGGGGTTATACCCATGTCTTATGGACAGGAATAGCCAGTGTTGATCAGAGACCCACTCTGTATGCAAAAAGAACAAATAGGATACTTGGGATTAACATGGCTATGCCTGTAAAGGCTCTAGGGATACCTAGTCTAGTAACCTCCTATGAATCAATGAACCTGTGGAGAATACATTATTCATTTTTCCACTTAAACAGGGCAGGTCTAGTCCTTCAGTGACCCACAAGGTGCTCAGTGTATTACACTTGAACATACATCTGGTCTTTAGGTTTAGCAGTTCTGTTCCTCACCAGATCATCTGCTCATTAGGTGGGCAGTGACTGGCTGTTCCAAGGACCCAACTTGAAATATCTGCAAGACTATCATTTGTTTATGTGATTACATCCCTGTGGAGTAAACTATCTTTCCTGACTGTTCTGGAATAAACTGTCTCCTTTGACTGAGATGTGCAATTCTTAATTGTCCTTTAAGAGATCTCAAAAGTTTCATCTTTTTAGGATGATCATTTTAAATTCATTCAGGGGGTTCTTTTATTTTTTACTTTAAAAACTTTTTTTTAATTACATAATTTATTAATCTTTTACTGGACAGTATGGTGATGCAGTACTTAACATTACAGTAGGTGAACTGACAATCATCCATGCAAATTCTGCACCTGACTGACATCCTGCCCAGGACAACCTTTTCTGCCTTATACCCACTGAATGCTAAAACAGGCTACAGCTTCTCTACAGTCCTGAAATGGTTAAAATGAATGCTGATGACTGAATGAAATAATCTTTCACAATGTTTATGCTTTTTAGAGTTGCCATTTAACCATACCATTTGTTTTAAATTTCCATAATGCTTTCATTGAAGTATTTTAATATTGAAATGAATGCTACAAACAAACATAGACAGCATGTATTTATTTACATATTTATCTTCATTGTAGAACCTGGAGACTGGGAAAAATCCAAAATGGACAGAGAGCTGTATACCTTTACAAGCACAGATGGTTTCTTGTAGATTTTTGCTGAGCTGTAACAAAAGTTTATGGTATTGCTCCAAACAC
The DNA here is from genome assembly GCF_019279795.1 of Protopterus annectens. NCBI lineage: Eukaryota > Metazoa > Chordata > Ceratodontiformes > Protopteridae > Protopterus > Protopterus annectens. The sequence continues at coordinate 525,530,597 of NC_056741.1, forward strand.
TATGAGTCTGGCCAGCAATATGAAAGCTTGTGGATCTACGATCTATATCTCACCCTCTAAAAAGTTGTGGTTTCACTCTTATTTTTACATGCCCACCAAGAATTCCATGATCTCTAGTATGCATTTTTTCCAAGCATGGAATATGTCACTTTAATGTGTTGGTTTACCATTTCCAAGAAGGATTCTAGGAATGAATATGTGTTGCTGTCTCAAATATGACACAACTTCTGCGTCCTCTCTTTCTAGTGGGAGGAACACAAATTATGCTAGCAGGTTAACTAGAAAATGTGTTGTGTCCTTTAATAAATCACGGCACACCTTGGAGGAAGGTAAGATCCTTGATGAAATACCTGTATTGCTTATTTCCATTCCCATATAATGCTCTTCATAACCCTCTTCTACAGGCAGACATATATTTAATAATAAGGCAAGTTTTCTGGTGAGGTGTTTCATGCCTGAAACATGGTCATCTGTGTTCTGATGGGGGATTAATAATATTTTTTTACTTATCCACCATCACACACGATCATTTTAAGCACATTTATTACTTTTTGTGTAACAAACAAATAGTGTGATGAGAGGTTATAAATAAAGACTATGGCATACAGTCACGAGCACCTGAATGCAGTACAAATAACACTGTAGAAGCCAACATGATGCCAGGGTAAACCTGCTAAAAGCATTGTGAAAACAGGCAAGCCTGAACACTGCAGCAGGCGGTGATTCATTAAAGGTGTGATGCTGGGACGGTAAATCAATGCGTCAGCACAGGCTGATTCCATATTCAAAAGTGCAGTGCTGGCTTGTGCAATCTTGTCACTGGTGTTCTCATAATTACAACATTCTGTTCTTCAGGGTGGGGTTACAGACGATTTAGAATCCACCAGGGCAAACAGTGTGCGAGACTGCATGGATTTCTGGTTTGTGAATTACATTAAACACATCATTTATATGAAAAATGAATGAAAAAAAAAAAACTTGTTAAATGAATATATTATTTGACAATGTGACAAAACTAGCAGCTAGATTCTGAGGAGTGTGGAGCCAAGATCAATATGATATGCTTGTCTCTCAGGTCAATAGGTTAGCAAAATCATTGGTCTGTTTAGGGCTGGGTAAGGATGCTTACTCTTTTTCCAAGTATGATAGAGGGATCAAACCATTTGATACACTTTGTTTGCCCAGCCACCAAGGTGTTATCACTATGCTAAATAATTTACATGTAGTTCCTTTATAAAATACCACAGTCATTCATACCATCTGCATTTGAAGGAAACAACAGTGCCAACCCAGGCTTCTCAGTTCAGAGAAAGTACTTTTGCATGACTGTCCAATGAGTAAGCAAACCTGTGTTTTTTCCCATGCTCTGTAGTGTATCTCGTCTCTCAAGCTGTCTGTGTATAGCAAATGAAACTGTGTTTCTGAGGAACAGATTGGAAGCCCCTTGCAGCCCCACAGCCTCTGTCCTGTACATATCTATGTTCAGAGGGTGCAGACACACACACACACACACACACACACACACACACACACACACACACACACACACACACACACACACACACACCATGTTTTGAATATTCTTATTTGTAAACAGCTAGTTGCTGTTGTTGTATACTCTTGTTTCCTTTATTTCTGACATGTTTCTGTTCCATTCTATACTGATCTTCACTGGCTGCAAATATCTACAATCATAATTACTTTTTTAAAGTACAACAGTATAGATGGCTCTTACCACATCTCTGTCTTGTATCGTGTTAAAAAAGGTCAGTTATCATCCTCCATTTATCCTGTTATAAAAAAAGAAATCAAAATAATAAATAGAGCATAAACGTGTGTGTGTCTGAATGTTTAAGTAATACATTGTTAAGAATATTCCAGGGCTATTAGAAGAATGTACCTTCTATGTGATGTGAGGTCTTGACACCTCTCCATAAAGTGCATATTCAGACAGTACTAAGGCATAAAGCTGTCTCTTGGCCACCCTATAAATATTTTCAGAAAAGAAAATTGTTAGAGTAGATTTTACAAGACAGACCCATGGCTTAAAACATAAAACATACAAAAAGAAATTATGCTTTTACTCTGCACTAGGATACAAGAGACGTAAAGAAGGTCTAGTTTTAATTTAGAGGGCTGATAAAGTTGAATTTGAACTGGAGTCTGCTGACTTTGATCATCTGCCTACTGAGATACGCACTAGAAATATCAGGCTCTTGGTTAATTTACTTAAAAAGAAGTCTTCAAAAAATCAATTGGGTTTGTAAGAGTCGTTAAAATTAATACATCCTCTTTTCTATTTGGACTATTAGGTCTACAGACTAGTTTAAATAACCCTTGGATGATTTCATCTGTAATTCATAGGTTCATAGATAGGTACTAGGCTATTGGCGCTGGGGCCTATGTAAGCCTAGCCAAATGGTACCCTAGCTTTTGCCACCCAAGAAAATTATTTTCCTGTGCCCCTGTCAAGCAGAGTAACAAAAGTGATCCCCGGGGTGAATTTCCTCCCATCCAATCATCAAGATTTTTCTTGAAGAGTGCTAATGAGGAGCTTTGTTTGATATAGATAGGTAGTTTGTTCCAGAGTATGGGAAGTCTCTGGGACAGGAATATATCCCTACAGCATGTTCTGTTTATTGTGGTGACAAGGTTTAGGTCCCTAGAGTGTGTAGCTTGGAGGGATTGGGATTTCTTTAAGTGGAGCATGTCCAACAGCTCTGGGTTTGACATAGCTTTGTATGTTAGGCAGAGATCGCCTCTGAGAAGGTGATATGAGACAGAGTAATGCTGGAGTTTTTTGAGATGGTCTGCATAGGGCATCTGTTTGAGGCCGGTAATCCTCTTTGTGAGGTATTTCTGCGGCCTTTCCAGTTGGTTTAGATGTCTTGTGCGGTACATACCAAAAGAGGCGTTGTACTCTATAATGGGTCTAATGAGTGATGAGTAGAGGGGAACAATGACCTCTTTTTTTCCTGGATGAGAAACCTTTTGTGATGAGGTGTGCCATGTAGAAGGATTTCCTGGCTACTGTGGCGATGTAATTATCAAAGGAGAGACTACTGTCCACCTGTGTCCCAAGGTCTCTTATCACACTTTCGGTGTTAAGTAGACTACCGCCTATGTGGTAGTTCATGGGTGCAGAGTTTTTACCAAAAGGGATGACAATGCACTTTTTGGCATTGAGCTTGAGGCCATGGCTTTGACACCAGGCATCTGTCTCAATGAGGCCCTTTTGTAGGATGTCCACATCATTAGGAGTTTTGATTATGGCTCTTAGTTTGCAGTCATCTGCGAACTTTGTTAGCCAAAGACCTTCTGTGTTAGCCTGTCCTTCAAAGAAGTAGATACCAAACAGGAGAGGACCTAGAACTGAACCCTGTGGTACTCCACTTGTCACTGGTCTGAAGTCGGATTTGGAGTCTGCTACTTTCACGGTGTGGGTTCTGTCAGTGAGCCAGTTGGCAACCCATCTTGTGACATAGGGATTTATACCTAGTTTAGTGAGTTTATCTATAATTCCAGAGTGAGGGATGGTGTCTAAAACCTTGGCGAGATCTAGATAGGCTGTGTGAACCACCTTATCTACGGCTTTGGTGACTGCTTCACAGAAGTTGATCAGGTTTAGGAGACATGATGTGCCTTTTACACAATGTTTTATTTAATGTCTGCACCCTTGCTTACTGCAGTTGTCATATTATGTATGTGACCACTTTGGGAGATAAAGCATCCTGCAGTGTCTATGAATATTAGTAAGGCATGAGCTTTCTTAGATGAACCCAAATTGATGGCATTTGAGAAGGCCTTATATTAGTAGTTGGTTAGATGATCTACTGCTTAAGTAACAACTTGAATAATTTAACTGATAAAAAGTTCAAGATAGTAACATTACAATTCCTTTGCTGTGTCCTTGGCCCTCCTTGTAGAAAAAAGGGATGTGTGCAGTTCTTTTGGCATATCTTTTAATTTTTGTGAGCAGCTAGAGAGATGTTTAAGAGTTTGAAGGGACTCTTACTGTTCTCAGCTCATGAAGGGTAACCCATTGCTCATCACCTTATTTGTTCTCTTTAGGGTTAAACTGTGGGACATAGACCAGTTAAGGTAATCAAACTGGTGGGTCCAGGCTTTTTTACTTTTTGCTCTGCCTTTTATTCTCCCTCTCATTGGTGCTAGCTTTACAATGTTACCACTGTAGGAACTATTACTCATACATGCAGATAGCTGTTGTATCTTTTTACTTGCTGTCTGATGGTGCCCAGTTAGGTTTACAATGTTACCATTGTAAGAAGTGTTACTCCTATGTGCATATAGCTGTTGTATCTTTTTACTTGCTGTCTGATGGTGCCCACTTAGGTTTACAATGTTACCATTGTAGGAAGTGTTACTCCTACAGCTATTGTATCTTTTTACTTGCTGTTTGATGGTGCCCACTTGGCATTCACTAGAGTAAGACTGCTTCCAGACAGTTTAAAAATTAATCAAACCCCCCATCTGAGAGAGGAAACTGGCCATCTGTCCCTCAGATCACCCCTATTTGATGATTGAAACACTTGTATTAAGGATACTGATCAAACCCAGTTTGCAGACATCACATACATTTTTTTCTTTGCACAATCAGACACACTTGAGTCCTTATTTTCTCTGTCTTACTATTAGTATAATTTTCAAGATATTTAACTATGGCCTACTGAGTTCATCTCTCACTGATGCCGTGTAACTTCCACGTTTTCTGTGGCTTTAGACATAATTTTTGGTGATGTGATGTGATGTAACATTATGGTAAATGTTTAGGGAAAGAGTTGATCCCTTGGGGGACTAGGTAATGACTATTCCCACAATTGTCCAAGAGGTCAGTAATATAGGAGGATTGGAAAAAAACATTAGGAAGCAACAAACATATGTTCTTTACTAACTTATTTATTCCTTTTAAGTGAGATTTGGTTGGGAAAATTAATAGTTTACTTTCAGTAAGTTGTACTAGGGGGCACAGTAAGTTGTACTGGGAGGCATAGTGGTACAGTGGTTAGCATTGTTGCCTCACAGCAAGAGGCTGTCTGGTTCAGTTCTCGGCTGGGGTCTCTTCTGTGTGGAGTCTACATGTCTTCCCTGTGTTCACGTGGGTGTCCTCCTGGTGTTCTGGTTTCCTCCCACATTCAAAAGACATCCGTTGGGAGCCTTTCTCCCCATCCCTTCAGTGAACATGGGCTGTGTCAATTGGACTTTCCTGGTAAAAAAATGTTTATATTGTTTATTTATTTATTGACATTTGGAAACCAGGAAAGTCCGACTGGGTCAGAAACTCATTTCCAATGGAGTCCCAAAAGCTCCAGCAGTGATTAAAAACAAATCTGACAGTAGCAGTAAACATATAACATCAAATTATAAATAGCATTGGATAAATACATGAGGTACAATAGGAGGTAGAGAAACTACCTATTAATTAACATTTTGGATATTAAAAAAAATAACATCAGATAAAATATATTTTTTACAAACATAAATAAATAGGTTCGATTTATAAGCATTGGAAAAAACACAAACGTTTGATGGTTCTAGAGAGGAAGGGTTAATCTTTAAGCAAATTAGTGCAAGTGAAAGGAGAGAAAGGGTTGAAGTAAAGTGAAGTTTTAAATGTAAGGATAAGTTGTTAGGGAGATTGTGTAATGCATTATATTAAGAAGTTAAGAATTAGTGGGAAGGCAAATGAAGAGAGAGGGAAATATATGAGGGGTGAAAGGTGAAAAATTAAAGTTAGGAGGAAGATTAAGAGGGTAGAGAGAAAGATGAGAGTAGAGACACAAAGAAAAATAGGAAGGTGGGGGTTAGATGTTGGTTGTAGGGCATAGACAGGGCATGAGTTGAGTAGGTAGTTTTTTTTGTGTAAGCTTGAACTTTTTGGTATCATCTGTACTGGTAATATTATTTAGTAAGTTGTTCCATAGTTTAGCTATGGCATAGGAGTAGAGACACTGGCCGGCTCTTTTGTAGGGTTTGTGTACGTTTATAAGTTGTCAGCAGAGCAGAGATTTCTGTTGGGATTGTGGGTATGCAGAAGAGAATTTTAAGGCAAGACAGCTGTCAGGTTTGTATATTAGTTTTTGTGCAATTGAAATGTTAAATAGATAAATAACAACAAATAAATAAATGAGCAAAAGTAAGTTTAATGAAACTTTTAGCAATCTATACTTACCAGGAAGTTCAAGCAAGTTCATATTTATGGCAGAAATTTAAAAGATACAAACGTTTCACATTTTAGTGCTACAGAGTCTTGTATTTATAGAACACGACTTATCAAATCAGTGCAGAAGATGCAGGTAGTAAAGCAAAATACCTCTTGGAGATAGTAAACTATTTTATTTTGTAAAGTAGTGCTTGCTAAAACTTGCATTGCTATGTTTCATTTGGTGCACTCCAAATTACACTAAATGGAACATTTTGAAATAGAAAGCTTAAGCACGATGTTTCATTTGTTTTGTACAATCAAGGATACAGATCACTGATGATTTAAATAAAATGCAACTGTACAGCCAAAAATCATCAAAAGAAAAAAATAATGAGGATCCAGTGTGTAGTCTTTTATTTCCTAGGTGACAGTGAGGCACAGAAATATAATTGTTCTAGAAAACACTCTGGTAAACGTAAACTTTAAAAAAGATAAGACTCAAGATTAACTTTTAAATAAATTGCAGAGTAAACCTATCAGTAAAGTGACAGTGGAATTACCTATACGTTCCACATGTAGTACAACTTGCCATCTTTAATCAGAAGTGCAGATCTTAGCAACCATCAGAACAGAGTGCAAATACATTCTGATCAATCTCTGCAAATTTCTAGAGGTCGCATAAGAAAGTAAAAGTTTATATTTATGAGTTTTAGAGTTTTACTCTTTGCTGAAATGGCTGGATAAAGTAAAGTATCAAGTTACTGAGTCTTTTGACATGAAGGATTGGTTTGGAAAGCAAATAGCATACAAACTAATTCCCTTAAAGCAAAACAGAATGAAAGGTTGACAAACAAATTATGTGATTCTACCATTGTGTATGTTTCGGATGCATTACTGCTATTCATATACCTTAAGTAGTCAAAACTAATTTAGACATAGGCAGAGGGCACCAAAAACAATATGAACTACAAGGATGTGATTTAAAACTGGAAACCTTCAGCACATATTCTCTGTAGGACAAGATGGAAAAGGCGAGATGTGGCACAGATGCACAAATTCCTGTACTCATGCAACAAAAGGGTCCACACAGTTCTTTTTTTGAAATGTCTTTAAATCACAATTGAAACAGTGACATAAGTACACATGCATTAGTAGAAAAGAAAACAAACTGTAGTAATATTTTTCATAGTTTTCATGCAGTATCCGTATATGTTTTATTTTTAACAATTATCATTTACTCCATTACATAAATTGCTTAATTCTTGCCATCCCTTAAATTCACTCCTCCTCCTCCTCCTGAACATTATTCTGCATCTGTTGTTCCAACAAATTTGCTACTTTCCTTTCCTATAGATCCCGCATCCAGTAATTTTATCTCCTTTACAATATTCAGTACTTCATTTATAGTTGGTTTAGGTTTTGATTTCCATTTTCTAGTTATTGCTTTTTTTGGCAGCCAGTAGCATTAAACTTAGTAGGGCCTTACCATGTTTAGGCAATTCAGATCCTGTGTCTCAGCTCAAAAGAATTGTTTGCTTAGTTACAATCATTTGGTTTCCCAAAATTTCTGACAGACTACTGTGTAGTGATTTTTTTAAAAAAATCTGTCAACTTGTTACACTCTCAAAAAACACGAAAACCTGTTCCCACTTATCTCTCTCTATTTCCCATCGCACCTGCAGCATTTACTGTCTGCACAGAGCTGTAGCTTGTGCTATCCCAAAATCTTGGGCCCTTCAAGTCCTAGCTGAAGAGCAGAAAAAAAGTATATTCTGCTTTAAACTGAACTGTACCAAGCCATGTGCTACAAATACAAAGGTGTATTGTAGCTAGTGGTTTACGACAGTTATTGTACCACCCCTATACTCGTCAGTATCTCAGGGCTGGAGCACTGAAATGCTCTTCAGCATTATAGAGCTATAGCCCTGACACCAATTACAGTATCAGCATTCATTTTTGAATGCCAGTACTGTATTAAAGCCCCATTGGTAACTGCGAATCACACCCCCTAAAATATTGTTTCTGGGGCGACTGCCACTTTCACCTTGTCCTACATACACTTATGTGTCTACCTGGGGAAAATTCTTTGAAATCTGATGAGGCTATAAAAATACCCATGTCGACACTTACAAGCAAAAATCCTACGCCTTCTGCACTTGAAGTACTTGAGAGCCATTCAGATGTTGTCTCATTGTGCCTTTTTAAACTGGTTTTCCAGTCTCTTCCAATCTTTTCTAACCTCCTCTGATTGACTGTTATAGCTGTCATGCAATATTTTATATCCCCTACAGATTATCCCTTTTTAACAGCAGCTTCTGTTTTATGTTGGTGTGTAAAAAATATCTGAAAGTTTATACTTTTTAATGAGCAAAGTAAAGGATAATTGGAAATTTTTCCCAGCACAAGTCAACATAAAACCAATTCCTGAGATGCAAAACAAATGGAATGAGTATGTTAGGATAGCAAATTAGGAAAGATGCTGTATGACAGCATTCCTGTAGACACAAGTTGTCCAGACATATTTGTGCCTTTATTTACAGTTTTCTGTAAATAAGAAGTTGTTCAACATATTGCTTAGAAGTGTGTATAAAACAAGGAAACCACACACACAAACACACACACACACACACAATCTTTTGGCTTTTCCTGGTTAGGGGTCACCACAACAGATCACAGGTCCGCTTATGACTGGCAGTAGATTTTACGGTGTTGAGTTGCCAGCCCAGCTCCCAACCTTCAGAGAAGGCACACACACTCATGCACCTACCTGCATGTCTTTTTAAAGTTTAGTCGATCATGCGGAGGACATGCAGAATCTGCACAGAAGGCGTTCCAGCCAAAAATCAAACTGGAAAGCCTCTTGCTGTGAGACTACAATGCTAACCACTGCACCTCTGTGGCTGACTGTTTCAAAAAGTTAACAATGCTACATTAAATCCATTTCTATTACTATTTAAAGCTTTCAAATTAAGATATTGTGAATTCTACATCTTTCATCATTAAATCGTGTTATGAGTCTTAAATGTAAAATTGACGTTAAATGACCTAAAGGTATTTGGTCTTTAGGAAAGAGGAATTTGCTTTGCCACCTGTTATGCAAATATGGCTTTCATGTAGAGTGAATACAAAAAAAAGATATGATAGCAGATCCACTATGAGCAGTCAATGTACAGCCAACCAAATGCAAATGGGATTAGTCAAATTCATTGAACAGTATAATTGCCAGTACTGTGGTCTAAGAAAAATTTAAACATAATTTTGTTACATGAGGTAAGCCTCCACATATCAATATATTTGGAGGAATTTTTTTCTGTGATCCCTTATAACTCCATAGTCACACAGCCATAGGTAAAACAGAGAAAAAAACTTAAATGGTAAAAAAGCCGACTCACACAATTGCAGTCATGCCAAAGAGCCAGTACACATTAAAACATTCCAGGACTTGTAAATTTAAGCAAATGGGATTGAAATATTCTTCCATTTACAGTTTGTTGACTTGAAGAACACTTATATAATATCAGAACATCTTGAAAAGACTACAAAAACAGGTAGATAATTTATTCATCTCTGGCAATAGTCAAAATGGTAGTGGGTGGCCATTATAATAAAGAAATCATATATGTAAGACAAAAATTATTAAGTGATGCTGGTAGGAGATATGCTTTTATAGAGTGTTTGTCTACCTTATTAATGAAACACTGTACTCCATTTATCCACCTTGCTATATCAAACTTGTATTTTTGGAAAATAAATAAAATACTATACCAGTATAAAGACTACACAGTTTAAATAGCAGGAAAATGAAACATGTCTCTTCTTAATCATTTGCACAGACCAATATATACCTTTTGTATATAAAAAACAGAGGGCTTGTTATATGAGATATTATTGGAGGCTCATTTTTCATTCATTGAGCATACTAGCAAACAATGGTCTTAAACTAATTTTGAAAAATTAAATAGTTTATTGTATGATACCAAATTTGATTTAAGAGCTTTCTAGATTACTAAGTAATTCAATCAAATATCAGATTTGAAATGAAAAAAAAAACATTTTATGGAAGATGGCAGTTAATTCTGATTTGTTATCAGATGAAATGATACTCTAAACAGTGTAGAAAGATCAATACAATTTTATATCTGATTTGTCAGATCATATTATCCATCAATATATTAGGTAAGCAGATTTCAAGGCTACCCTAGGCAGAGAATATGTAAGCATGGTCTCCAGTATTAAAAGGAAAACGCTGACCAGTATAATAACCCTTATATCTAAGATCAAATTTTTGGACTTCAGATGTTCAGTCTGATTTTGGCCAGTTTAAAAGGAGTAGAATTAAATTAATGTTGATACACTTACCCAAGTTGTGTAAGTATGCCTCAGATTTGTAAATTGAGAAATTTTACCCATCAGAATGAAGAATATCATCAGATTATTACAGATCCAATTTTTATTTTAGATGTTTTTACATATATATATATATATATATATATATATATATATATATATATATTTAAATAAATCATGTTATCACTGAATATGTAACTACTCAATATCTGACACATTCTCAAAGGACTACCATATATCCTGACTCATAATAATTCATAGATAAAACGATTTGCATCTTAAAAAATGGTCCAGATAGCACTGACAGATTAGAATTATAATAGGCCTCTGTTCTTGATGGAATCACTGATTCTATTTAATTTTAAATGATTTAAGAAAAATAAATCCCATTCTAATAGATTTATATAAACATATTAAGAAATTTGATATCCATGACTTTTACTTGAAATTTGTAAATAATATATTATTTGAATAATTTGGATAGCAAGGTATTAACATTTATTGCAGTATACATATTTAGATCACACATTTGTAACTTCTTGTCTGATTACCGCTTAGTATTTGAGGAAAATAGGCATAGGATAATATCACTCTGTAATTAATAACTTATTAAAACCCCAGTAATTATAACAAGGAATCCATATCTTCATTGGATGTTTCAAAAGCCTTTGTGTGTATATGTATCTATTGTACCAAACTACTAAATTCATTTAATATTTTCTTATCCTATGTTAATGTTATTATTAGTTTAATGTGTAATTGCATCTATATATCTTTTGATCACTGGAAATACCTCACTACCAATACAAATATTCACAATGACCTAACTAGGTTGCACATTATTTCAACACATTTTAAAATAAATCATGTGGGACTGATATTCTACTTTTTGTAACTATCCTCTCATGAAATTTGTTAAATGTTTTTGTCAAGACATTTGTATTGTCTGATTTAGAGATGATGTCCTGATTTATCCATTTAAAGCATTCAATTCTATTCAACCATGATTTGTGGTTATTAATAATTTGGTTTCTAACCACACACTCAATTTAGAGAAAATGGTTGTAACGCCTTTAGTAGATAGTACATTCTGTATCACTCCATTACAGTTAAGCAATTTTTTAATCATCATCATCATCTTCTTTCTGCTGTTCCCATTAGGGGTTGCCACAGCGGATCATCTGTTTCCATTTCTTCCTGTCCTCTGCATCTTGCTCTGTCACACCAGCCACCTGCATGTCCTCTCTCACCACATCCATAAACCTTATCTTAGGCCTTCCTCTTTTCCTGTTACCTGGTAGCTTCATCCTTAGCATATTTTTCCCAATATACTCAGCATCCCTCCTCAGCACATGTCCAAACCAACGTAATCTTGCCTCATCTACAAATAAACACTACAGTATTAATTACATTAAATATGTTCCTCACCTCCAACTCTTCTACAATTGTTGGTCAATCTAAGATTTATATTGCCACATCACTCATAACAATGGACATTGTCCCTTATCTTTTCATAAACAATACAATTGCAAGATTCCAAACAATTTTAAGACAAAGTAACAAACTGCATGGAGCGTTTGTGGAATTAAAAATACACTAGTTAAGTTATAGCAAGTTATCTGATTCTAAGACAAAGAGGGTTTTGAAATTGCAGAATTTCAGGTTATACCACCTAATAAGTAAATGTATTAATCTTTTGAAAATGTCAAGTTACTTTCCATAACCTAGTGTTTAAGTTCTTTTTTGGATAAGCTTATTATTAAAACAGTACAGAAATGAAATGTTAACATAAACACTGCCATATATAGATATCTGCAAGTATAATAAGATTATATTGGGTCTAATACATTTAACCGAGGATAGCAATAATATGATGCAACTCAATGTACTGAAACAAATGTTGTATTGCCATCCACTTTTAAGCAATTAAAATACTGCATGGTCTCTTCATTAACAGCAATTTAATCCCAGCAATATATTTATCAAAGAAGTTTTAATTAATCCATTTTCAAGCCTAGCTAACATTCTGACCATGTAGTAGTTCCATAATGTCTTCTAGTCACCCTTTCTGTAAACAGGAATTTTAACAAAATGAAAAATAAAAGTTTGTTCCAGTGTCCTGCTATTTCAATTCTTGTATTTATTATATAAACAGTGATTTGAGTCATAATATCCATCTATCCCAAGTTTAGACTGAATATTTAAATAAAGAAAAATCAAATGCAACGTGTAATTCATTTTGTAGTTATTATGCTAGTTTTGTAATAAATCATCTGTTAAATATTTTAAGTGTTGACTGTGTTACAAATAATACATTTTTGAAATTTTATGTGGCAGTTTTGTATGTAATGTGTGTTTTCTGTATGATTATAACAATATGTGTGTGTGTGTGCGTGTGTGTTTGTGTGTGTGTTTCCCTATTTATAATGTTGATCGTTGGGTGGAGTTACTAGTTGCATTATGTGTAATATATATTCAAACATTAATATGTGTACTAACAAAATAAACAAGCAAAACTGATACTCAAGCTCCATAACCTTTCATATATGAGAAGACACTGTCTGTTTTCTTTCTTTTCTTCTCTAGAGCACTGCTATGAACAATATAGTTCCTAAACATGCAGCTGTAAATGTATTTGTGTGTGTGTGTGTGTGTGTGTGTGTGTGTGTGTGTGTGTGTGTGTGTGTGTGTTTGTTTACAAAAAAATGACAAATAAAAATATATTTATTTATTTATTTTTTGTCTCCCAAAGAAAAAGAGGAGGAGGCGGATTGATCGCAGCATGATTGGAGAGCCAATGAACTTTGTACATTTGACCCATGTTGGGTCAGGAGATATGGCCAATGAAGGCTTTGCAAAGGTAAATACTTTTTCTCAGTTTTTTGTATACCAGAGTGTTTTCACCCCTGCACTTCATTTGAAGTCTTCATCTTAGCTAATTTTTTTCTTCAGCTTAAAGTGAACTTATTTTCACTTTGAATCATTTGTTTTAATGTGGTTTAATAATGTAACCTGTGCAGTTTGAATGAAGATCTTCTTAAATTCGTATCCAGTAGAGCAAGGTAATTCAAGGCTTTGTGGTATGCATTCATTTAATACCTTTAGAAGAAAATAGTTTGCTCTTGTGCACTCCTAGCTTTCTGTGAATATTTGCTAACAATTTTAACATTTGATTTTATACAGTTTTCCACCCCCCCCCTAATTTTTGTACTACATAGTTATATATTATTTAATATGTTTCATCTTACACAAAATCTACATATAACCAATGTATTCTAATTGGGTCTGCTTTATTAACTCAAATGTTCAAAAGTTCGAATGCATAAAGATCAACACATATGCATCAAACTCTTAAACGTACGAAAGTTAATAAAGAAAAAAAATACACAGGAAAAAAAAAAAGATGTGGGGGCTGTGCCCCCCCCCCCGCTACTTAAATATATCAACTCCGAGATCGCACTACATTGAAGTAAATGGAAAGCTCCACCTATGGAGATTTCCGTTTACAGTTTTCGACGGCTTGCACTTTCGATGCATACAGTTCGATCCATATGTATTCGCAGTTTTACGCTTTCGCGTAAATAAAGTATACCCATTGCAATTTACATTTTACTAAATTCTTGAGAAATGGCATCAGAGTGTCTGGATCCCTTCTTGATGGATATTTCAAGATGCTGCCAATAATTTGTGAGACATTACATTTTTATATTCCCTTTTAGCACTGCTCTGTAACTGTGGAGCCTATCTAGCTTTCCATGTAACCATTCATTCCTCTTTTCCAACTTGGTTGTAGCCATCAGTAGTGGGGCACAAGAGCTGAGCTGGTTATCATCCTAGGAAGACTGACTTATTTTTCTTATGTGCCTAACTTCCCTTCTTGTGCTTCGGCAGCCTTTTCAGGGTGTCGCATGTAATAGATGAACCATGGACATTCCACTAGCTCACTCAAGTAACGCTTCTTCACTTGCAGCCCTGTCCACCTAGGAAGCAGAAACTTTCTGCAAGATTCCCCAGTGTCTTGTGGAAAATTCCATATTGGAAAGTATCCTCAAGATACACACACATCATTCTCACCCACATGATAAGTGAGCCAACAATGAATGTTCTCTTTCACGTTTCCCCAGTGGTTTCTCTAATTCCCAGACCATTGATTAAATCTGCATTGTCTAAATCATATTTAGAGTTTTATCACTCTTCACCACAGAGCAAGGCTGATTTACAGTCATTTTAACATGTAATCAGTACAGATAAAATTTTGATAAATATGACTGATATGGATGCAAAATGTATGCACTGTCTGTCCCTGTTCCCATATGATAGAATAGTAAGTCCTTGTATATGCTGTATGCAAACAGATAATAATGTATTTGAAGCTACCATATCTAAGTACAGTAACGTTTCCTTATTTTGTTCTGACTGTGTTGATGTCATATAATTCGATGCCTATTAAAAATCCTTTATATCTTTATTTGACATTATTGTAGTTTTGGCAATGTTAACACAGCAGAATTTCCAAAAATGTATTATCCCATCTGATTATATCTGCAGTATAGATAAGGTCTGAGGTCTGGGCTGTGAGCAATACTTCTTAATTATTTGTATCTGTGCAATCTGCTAAAGGCATATTAACAGTTCCAACAACTATGGTTTTCTGTTTGTTTATTTATTTATTGCTGTGTAGAAACGGTAGCTCTGTTCCATATAGAGGACCCTGAAGAAATTAGACAAAATGGTTGAAGCTTAGTGCAGCATTGCCCTTTCTAGCCTAGACAATATATATGAAAGGTCCTTTATAGAATTTCTTGATTATACAGCATGTAATTACCTGGCTCATAAACTAAGCTGCATGTACAGCTTTTTTTCACACTGTCCAGACTGCATAGTGGTGTAAATGCTGTTAAGGTTACAAACACGCACACAGCCCTGGGAAATGGAATACCGACAGGAGTATGTAGTGACTAGTAATTGTTGCTACGTATTGAATAGTACATGACAGTATATGTCACCTCCAGTACACATCTTATGACTAATGTCTCAGCCTAGGTGCCGTGTTGATGTGGTCAGGTTTTCATGGCATACATCCAACCTCTGTGCAATTCTTCCATCCATGTTTTTGAACCACACTAGGGTTGATAGGGGTGGGGACTGCTTATTTATTTAATAGTTCATTTGCTAACTGCGTAGGTCAACTCTGGGCCTTGGCCTGGGTACATTAACAACCAACACTTTCTCATTTTTTAGAGTGTATAATATGAAAAATGGCTGAGACAAAATAATGTGCCCATAAATAACAACTGAAATAATAATAAAGCTTAAGCTACAGTTGTTTTTTCTCAGTTGTCCTTAGTCAGAATGAGTTATACTGCCGCTAGTATAGACAGAAACGTGATATTCATGGCAGAGGTAGAATACAGCAGATTTAGTTTTTTTCATTCTTTTATGCTATTATAGTAGCTATACGGCACAGCATTTGAAAAGATGTTTTTTACATTTTGTTCAGGATACTGTTGATTATGTTTCAAAACATTATGAATTAAAGCAATGCTCAGAGTGTTATGCTCTAGTCTTGTAGATTGTTGGTTTCTAATCTGAACATGCAGGTTTTTTTGTTAAGTAATATGATAACTTCTTTAACTAGAAATTATTTTGGATGCTTGATTTTTTGATAGGTTCATAGATTGTAGGTTCATAGATTAGTACTAAGCTAACTGCCCTTGCGAGCCATTTTAAGCTTAGCCAATTATCTCTTGTGAGACTCAAACCTTGCAGCTTGTGTTTGTAAGGCAAACACCTTGACCATTAGGCCACCCTCCCAACCCTTGTTTGGAGAATTGATAAATATCCGGAGCTGTAAGAGTGCAGAATCTCTATTTGATATTATGACCAATATTTACTTCAATGACAGGCATTCTAAATATCAAAACTTCAAAGTTTAGAACAGTAGTTTAGTTATGCTTTGCTTCTAAAAATTAAATTGCAGGTACCTGTGCACATCAGTTTTGAAGGTGACATGCTAATTTTTTTTTCATTTAGATCATCTGGGAGCAGGCTCCAGGGGTCAGGAGTAAGGTTTATTTGAATGCTGCTTTGGATGTGTTTAAATGTGCCTGGAAGGTACCAGGATTGTTGAATTTGGAGTGGGTTTCGTATCTTGATGAAGAATAATTTAACGTATGTGTTAGCAGAGTGTCTGATGCTGATGAGTGAGTCATCATAGCACAGACTAGTTGGGATACTGTAAGTAGCTGTAGTGTTAGTTTACTCAATGAGGGGATACTCCGTGGCTGGTATCAGACTGCAGAGGGGTCTAGGCCATCATTTCCTGGCAGTCTTGGTATAGATCTCTTCTCAAATTGACTCCAGCTAATGGTTCCAGCTTTATTTACCTAGACATACTTTTGCCTTGTTTAGTGGCTTAGATACTAGTCCATGCTTCTTAATGTAATTTGTACAGGAGTCTCGCTATTTCTCTTTCACTTTTTGTCTTTGTGTGTCTGTCTTTCTGTCTATCAGCCCATCTTCTCTCCCTCTCTGTCTCTTTCTCCTGGATATGTCCAAATATTCTGCAATTGTTTTAAATGTAGAATTTATCTTCAGTCAGTGAAAAGACAATTGGCCTTCTTATGTATATATTCAGAATCTAGCATTTCATTACCTGGTCTTTTGTTTTACAGGCAAAAAAAAATATTCCTTTATAATGTAGTCTTGTATTACCTTGACCCCACTTGACAAGCCTCGCACATATTAATTTAGAATTTGTCTTGGCAGTTACACTATAAAATATTTCTGGGACAGGCAGCACTGATAAAGGCAATGTGTTTATCATCATTTTCTCAAAGCACTCTTTATATTGCTGAATATTGATAATTTTGTTGACTTCAGCATCAAGCTTTAGGTTTTACAGTACCATCTTGCTTTTTTTTTTGTCTCCATCATGTATCAGTTCCTACTCTTCAGATGAAAGGACTGTTGTAGGTAACATATTCTGGTTTAGATTCAAAGTGTAATGTAAGACATCATCATGCTAGGACTCATCTGCATGTTATCCATTTTGTTCTGCCTCTTTTCTTTTAGTTAGTTTTTTATCTTGTTCATAAGAAAATGCATTGCAGAGGTAAAAACAAAGAACAAAAACTAAAATATAACAAGAAACATCAAAACCCACTTAAGCAAAAGTGCACTACGTCGAAAGTGCACTTTCGCAAAAGCCGATTCAAAACAAACTACTCTGAACACTATTTTGCAGGGGGCACCCCCACACCCTCCTACTTAAATATGCTAACTCCGAGATCGGACTACAGTGGGGAAAAGGATATATTTCCTTATCCACACTGTACCGTGCTTCAATGAATTGGCTTTTGAGAAAGTGCACTTTCGCTTAAGTGGTTTTGATCTTCTGTTTGTCGAAAATGTGTGTTTTCGACAAACAGAAGTAGACCCATATATATATATATATATATATATATATATATATATATATATATATATTTATATATAGAACTACAAAACTGTATTACTGCATGTGATCCAATGAGTATGTATAAATTTATGTGTGTATTCTTACGTGTGTGTGTGTGTGTGTGTGTCTGTATGTGTGTGTGTGTGTGTGTGTGTGTGTGTGTGTGTGTATGTATGTATGTATGTCCATATGTGAATTTGTGTGCATACATGCCTCCATGTGTACGTCTGTGTGTGTGTGTGTGTGTGTGTGTGTGTGTGTGTGTGTGTGTGTGTGTGTGTGTGTGTGTATGCTTTCAGAATTTGTAAAATGAACAGAGAGAGAGAGAATAGACAAGCTGGGCTGTGACTTTGCATATTCTGAACAAGATAAATGCACTTTGGAGATTTATAATGTGTAACAAAAGGAACTGTAGTCTGAGGCATTGGCCTTCAGGCTTCAGTGGGATTTAGAGAATATCTGATGGATGCCAATAATACAAGGACCAGAAAATGTAGGAAAATAAGGATGATAGCATATTTAGAAGCAGGATTAGCAGAGAGGCAAAGTGAAGGAGAATCATATTCGGCAGAGAAGTTAATCATCACCAGGGGTGTTACCAGTGCTTTTGGAACTGTATGCCAGCTTCCAGAATGCAGCCTCCATTCCCAGTTGCCACCACTTCATAAAAAAATACTTCCAAAATGAGAGGCTTAAGCAAAAAGCACATTTAGCCAACCAGTCATTTCAAAAAACATAGCTAAAACAAGTGATGTGTTCCTTTCAAAAATAATGAAATAATAGTACATTTCTTTATGGAAAATAAATAATTGGTATATGCCTGGCTAAGCCCATGACTGACCTATAATACATAATGTGTAAGGTGTCCACATGTAGGGTAAGGAGAGAGATATGACTGGTAGTAACCCTTTTAGAAGCTGTACTTGAGCAGAATGTGAGGACTCTGGGAGGAAGGGGAACATCATCATCGTCATGGCTGGGTGGTTTATAGTAAGTGATGTATTATTGGGAAATAACAGTATATATAACTGGGACTGCACAAGAGTAGACTTTGCTCCTTTAGGCAACACAGTGAGTAAAATATGTAAGGGAAGATGAACTGTCATAGCTGTGCAGATACATCAAAGAAGCAGTGCAGAAGGGGAGGACATGAAGTGAAATGTCTGGGAAAAGGACGCAGAGAATAAATAGGCAAATAGCTTAGTAAACATAAATTCATTATGAATGAAAATGGAAAGGCGTATAGGAGAATGAGAAGTAGTGGATAAAAACAAGGGAAACATACTATAAGGAGAGAAAAAAAAGGGTAGCAAAGCTTGTTTCCTATGCCAAAATAGCAATAGAAAGGGCGTTGGGCAGAGATGTGAGAGCTGGGTAAAAGATCTAACTTCAGAGTTCTGCAACAGTCCATGCATTTAACATTATTTCTTCTGTTATCCTTATCTATACACCATTCAGCACTGACCATAGTTTCCTGCTATATCACCAGCTGGCTGAAATCAGGACTACAAACCCTTGCAATGAAGAGGTATCCAGCTCGTAAGCTACTTAGTACTGTTTGGCTGCTTGCATAGTACAGCTCTCAGTCCTAATGCTTTTCATAAGAAAGTGCCCATGTTTATTATTTAAAATACTGATATTTTCTAACTACACCTACAGTCTTCACAGATCATTAATTATCTTCCAAATCTGTCTTTTACTACCATTGCCAGTTTTGGCAGGAAAGGCAAATAATCCTAAGCACTGCCACAACTGCCAGCAGTTCAGCCTGGCCACCTGCAGGTGATGCAGATCGAAGCTTGAGGTCTGCATTAACTTCTTGATGGTGGCAGCTGTAGATGGTGCCCAGTGCAGGTACTACCAGGAGGCCCTTTGCTTGATGCAAGGCTTGTGCTGGACTGATCAGCGAAGGGCAAGTGTACTGGAGGCTAGACGTGTCAAAAACTCCTCTTGCAATGTATGCCCATAAGACAGCCTTGCATCCTCTTAAGTCCATGAGCCTCTACTTAATTGGTGGTGATGAGCTAAGTATGGGTAATACACCCCTAGCAATTACCTTGAGGTGTCCATCCTTGGGCTTTTATATCAACTGTTTTATACATGAACCACCAGAACATGAGAACATTAAGCTTCTCATTTCAACTGATCTCTGAAGTCTCCCAACAAGTGCTGTGGTGGATAAAGGAGTCCACCTAGCATCTTCATCATTTAACCAAGTTCTCCCAGGCAGTTGGTAGACATTCCTGTGTGACTTCCACCCAGTTGGGCCTATCGGGATGGGCCAACCAGTCACAGTGCACACACTGTTTGATTGATGCCTGTTTAGACACCTTAATGGCTGTGGGAGTATCCCATTAAGGTACATGATTATTTGCCAGCACCGGGCTCTGCAAAGTCTTTCATGACCCAGTGTCACTTCAGGTGTCCGTTCTTCTTAACATGTTTACCCCATCATCAGGTACCCAACAATCACTTGTTACCTGTTCATTACCAGAATTTCTGTGTGAGTCAGAGCTAGAGGTGGTGGAGAACCTCCCTGTCCCCCAGTTTCTTGAGAAGGATTTTCTAACTACAATGCAGTCCTTGTTTTGAGATGTTCAGAAACAATGAGACCACCCCTCCCAATAGCCACCTCCTTCACCGGACAGTAGCACTTCATTTAGGAAGACTATCAGGATTGAGATGTCCATTATGGATTCTGCTTTTACTCCTCTGCCTTCCTCTGCCTTCCACAAGAGCCATTTTGATCAGATTTAGAACAAGATGAATGCAGAACCTTGTGTCAACCATATAGAATGGAGTGACATCCTGACTTAAAGACCCCAGGACAGACTACTATGAAATTTCTTCATCATAGCAAAGGCCCCTGAGATTACAACACTTTGTTGCTTTAATTAAAGCAAAAATGGAGCATCCAGTGAAAAAGAAACAGAATACAAGAATATAAATAAATAAAAACACTCCCTTGGTAGAAGCTTTTTATAGGTTTGGAAGGATGATATTTATAAATATTTTTCTAACAAACATGGAAATAAATTTAAAAATATGAGCCGAGATGAATTTAATACTTTGTTAGAGTTGGTTAAACATGATGACATATGTTTCCACCCTGCTGACAAGGGGAGCGGAATAGTTATTATGGATTCTGCAGATTACATAGATAGAATGTATGTGATGTTGAGTGATGAACATACATATGCTGTGATCACTAAACTTGATGTATTGAAACTAGTTGATAGAACACATATGTGCATTGAAGATTTGCTGATGGAAGGAATGTTAGATAAATCTTTGTATGAATATTTTCTAGTTGAAAATCCAGTAATGCCTCAGATTTATGGATTGCCCAAGGTACGTAAAATTCCACTGATCCACCAATGTGGTCAATAGTTTCTGGCAAAAGATGGGCCACAGAGCCCTTGTCTATATTTGTTGAGAAGGAGCTACATCCATTTCTTGATAGAACTGGAAACATATTAAAAGACACCAAAGACTTTCTCAGCAAATTGTATGAATGGTCTAATGCAGATTTTAGAGAAGATGTTCTTTTTGTCAAATCACTTTTTACACGTATTCCCAATGATACTGGGATTGATTATATTAGGCTGTTTTTAAGTCAGCATTCGGGTTATACAAATGAAAAGATCTACTTAATATGCAGCCTCTTAGAAGTTATCCTGAAACATAATGCTTTTGTTTTCTGTCAATGTACAGAAGTAGCCATGGGCACAGTTTGTGCAAACAGTTATGCCAACATTGTTATGGCTAAGTGGGAATCTGATCATGTGTTTTGTGATGATAACATTTTCTCTAGGTTTATTTTGTACTATGGTTGTTTTGTGGACGACATATTTTTTGTATGGGACAATACAGCAGAAGCTCTGCATGAATTTGTACAATATTTGAATGGTACCACACATTTTTTCCGATTTCCTTATGATTATTTCACTGAAAGTATTTCCTTCTTGGATGTCACAGTATTTAAGACCTTGCAAATAAATAAATAACTCCCAAATGCTAAAGGTGGTCTGTTACAAACACAGTCAATATTGGCAGAAAAAAGACAGAAAATCCACCCAAGGATGGCCAATCAACGAAATCCATAAGTGTTCCAATTAAAATGTAGTCCTTTAATACAAATAAAACTTCGACTTGAAAATAAAATGAAAAATAAAAAAGCTCAAAACTGTCCCTTGAAGATATCCGATAAGCGCTTTCGACTGTTGTCTTCCTCAGATCGTATACGATTCATAGAATAAGAAGGCCCTTAAGCACCAGGAAGGTTTACTTCCCTCCAAGGAGAACAGGTAACTTCCACAGCAGTTGCCGTCCTGAGTAGTATATAGAACTGTCCATGGGAGACCAGTTCTCCAAATTTGCTCTGCTTGAAGTGCCATCACCATGGGCATTGGCTTCAAGTATGGTCATGGATGGCCATGTATTGGAATTATCATATTCTACTACTGAAAGAGCTCTGCTAAGGGACAAGTCGGTGTCTCTGGATCTCTTGGAATAAACTCAGGTTTTACTACACAAGGAATACAAATATCCTAATCCCATTTGGGAGAATGGGATGGGGTTTTGCTCTCACCTTTTTCTTTTTCCATGGGGGATGAGGAACCTCTGTTCTATCATTTCCTCAGTGACTTCAGAGAACACATCCAATGCATAAAAGTCTGGAAGTTTTTTCTCCATTTGGCATGGCCTGTTGTAGCAGACTGTCTGGATGATGTCACTTAACATGATGAACCTCATAACATGTTCCTATAGTTCACTCTGGTTTGGTTTCACTTTCAGTATGCATTTTCTGTTTGATCATTCCTCTGCACCCAGTAAGATTTTCAATATGATCACTGTGGCAGCAGAGGCCTTGCAAGAGAAGGAGTTTTATCTAGTCCCTCACCCTCATGACTGGCTCCTGATGGGTCTATCAAAGTACTCCCTACTATTACTGTTAGGTTAATTACTGCCATGATTGCAGGTGTTGGGGTCTCCATAAACTGGGAAAAATTGTCTTTTGTGCTGACTCTGTTTGCTTTCACTGGGGTAGAATTGGATACTCTTCAGCGTGGATTTCTGTTACCCATGAAGAGGGCTCAGGAAGTTAAGGCTTTGATAGCCAGGGTGAGAACACAGTGAAGAGCCCAAGCTTAGACCATCTTTTGTCTACAGGTTCATGATGGCACTGATCTTTATGGTACTACATGCATGCCTGATGATGAGGATGTTGCAATAGATACGTTATGGCTGTGGCTACCAAACTATTATGCTCTCATGGACCTTCTTTGTGTAGCAGACAGTCTTCACCAGTCTTAGGAGTCTTGGAACATTACCATTAATCTGAATATAGGCCTTCTCTTCCAGCACAAAAATGTGTAGTAATTCCTAAATGTGGGTGCTTTATCAGTAGGTCTGACAGCCCCATATGAATCAGGTGAATCTATGAGTAGTTCTCCTGGTCCTTAGGATTCAAGAAACAGAGCTGAGGCCGAGCCCTTCCTACCCAAGTTGGATAAACAGTCTGCCATGTGGCAATGAAATAAAATTATAGCACGGTTTCATGCCCTCTGTGTAAAGAGGTGCTGTGCTTCTGACAGTGGTCGTTAGATGAGACCATCTCCCTGACAGTCTCTCAAGTCTTAGAGGAAATGAATGCACTCATAAATTATTAAATATATATGTGCAGCTCTTTGTGGGAGCTGAGAATAAGGAAATCTGGTCTGGTCAGGGTCTTTCAGGAGTGCAGCACCTCAGAAGTTGATCTCTTCACCAAAAATAAAAGTATTCATTCTCTTCTGCTTTGTTCAACATGGCAATAGGTTGTGGATAGTGAAAGCATTCTCTCCCATGGAGAAGATGATTATTGTATGTTATTCCACAATTCCCTCTGATTTTGTGGAAGAAAGAACTTTTATTTATTTATGTTATTTACTTTTATTTGGTAATTAGGTAGGTGGACTGATCCTTTCCGGTCACATCTGGGGCCCACAGGAGCAATAGAAAGGAGATATCCAGATAAGCAAATATGTAATCAAAATTGCACATTACAGTGCAGATGAGATACAAGTAGCAGGAAAGTTTTACAACTACAAGTACAGTGTATTATATACGAGTAATAAGAAATAGTTGAAATTAGATGTACACTCAATTGGTAATAGAAAAAGCAGATGCATTGTGAAGACATCTTACAATCATTTATTCAGTAAAACATCCAATAAATAGGTTCACTGGTCATTAAGGAACCTAAGTCATGTTCCCAGTTGACACAGAGCACTATCTGGTTAAATGACCTGCAAATAATTTGTCAGGTACCATATTTAACAGTAAGATAAATAATATCTTGCCATCAAAGCACTGCTGGGAAATAAAGGTTTACTTTTAATGTAAACCATTTTTTTATCATATATTTTGTGTCCATGCCAAGTTATTATACTAATATAACATATGGCCTTTAATTAGGCTCTCTCTAAGCCACTGATCTGCTGTGGTCAGAATCTTATTTTTCTGAAAAGCAAGTTAAAATTAATTCTTGACTCACTAGAACAAATGAGCTTATTGGGGGCAGTCATGGATTCAGCAGTGGTTTGGTCAATGCATAATATTCAAGGCATACTCTGACGGACAGTATCAGATTTGGTACAGCATGGCACTGCTAGATGGCAATGTCACTGAATCTTCATTGTGTAAAAGTTAGGCTTTGAACCCTTAATTGTTATCGCCAGTAGAGATGACAGTGCCCCACTGCTGCAGGCCTTGGGACAATATGTGCCCCGATGTGCTGCAGTTTTGCTGCAAAAAATAAGTGATTGATGTCAAACCTACTGAGGTAATGTAAAGTAAGTGGTATTCAGAAGTTTCTTTTACTCAGTGAAGGGGAACTGGTACAATTTATAGGCTTGCTCTCTTAGGAACATCTTATGCTGCAGCTACTCAGGAACCGAACTGCGATTAGCAAATAGGTTTAATCCCAAGCACCTGGAGTTGACCTTAAGATGCCTGGTAAATGAGCTTTTAATAATATATACAAAGGAAGCTTCACTAAAAGTGTTTGCATCCTGCTTTAGTTGTAAGAAGCCTTTGATAAACATTTACTACATTAAAGTCAGAGGTCTTCATCCGCCTTAACAGTCTATTTTTTTTTTTTCTTTTGCAAAGGATACTTCTAATTGTCATGATTTAGGCTCTCAGATTTAACTTTGTTCCTCCTAGATTTGTAATATTCCTCATAAGTCAGGCATGTTTATGAGTACATTCTTTATTAAATACATAAACTAAGCCTGTAAGAAATGTCACTAAAACTAAATATATAGAGTTTCGCATATAAAGACTTTTTATTGTGAAAAACAAGAAAGTGCATATATTTCTAATCCTTTGCTATGACTTTTAAAGCTCAGTACTATCAGTTTTAGTGCTTAGTGGTTAAGAGGTTATGTTATAATGAACAAAACAATGATTTCAGACTTCCACTATCTATGGCAGTTTGACACCTTTGCTAGAAGTACCTGGCATGCTGCTGGGTGCCAATGCGGAGGCGTTTTTGTATCATTCCCTGGAGAGACATTTTGGCCCCATATTTTAGTGTCTGAAACTACTTCCCAGCAGAATTTATCACTATCCAGTCTCCCAAAAGACATTTTAACCTGTACTCCTGCTGCCAACACCCTTACATCCTACTACCCTCTAGCAAATAAGAAAACTCCACAACTCATCCTACTACCATGGTAAATAAATGAATACCAATTTACCTTACACAGTAATCATGGCAGCAGGTAGCAATGGCAGGGCCCCAAAAATCTGTGATGTGAGACTGTGAAGAATATTAAATTTGTAATGACAAATCACATGTGGTATCATGACACATATTCTCTGATTATCTATGTTAGCTCTAATAGCCATCAATTTGGTGCATCAAACATTTTACGTCCTGCCTGTTCTGTCACAGATGCATATGTCTCTACTGATGTTATTAACAAGGTCAGCCCAGTGACATAGCTTTGCTTATGTTTCCTTACTGTGCCAATGATGTGGGCTCAGAAATAGTGCTAACCTGCCAAAGTGATACAAAACAGAGAACTAAAACGTTATAGAGCATTATTTTTATAAAGGCCAGGGTGGAATAAATGACAACATGTGAATGGCCACAAGTAGTCTTTGCTTGGAATGGAGGAGGATGATTAAGAATGTTGTTGAGTACCAACATATCAGTAACTTGTAGGTTTCCATGTGCCTCTAACACTGCATTACTGAGAGCCTAACATGCAACTGGGTTGTATAAAGTGCCATAGCAATTACTGCTATATATAGTGAACTCTATCAGGAGGAGCTGTACCTAAAACATGCACACAATGGGAAACTAGATAAGAGGGTTTGATGGATGGAAGGCAGACATTACACAAGGACAGTTAACAGGATGTCTAGGATGTGAGTGACATGGGCAAATTGGATAAAATGTAATGGTCCATAATTAAAGAAATCTATACATCTGGACAAAAACAAATGCTTGTAAAGCCATTATAAGGGGCAAGCAATCCTCAGGTGAACTTCAAGGCTTGCCTTAAGATTTTGCTCAATATTCTTGCAGAATAGTTATCACAATCTGAATTGCTATTCAAACAAAAAAAAAACTCTGGAATTCTTCTGCAGAGCTGACAGAACCCTTTTCTGTATACTTTGAAGAATTGTTGAGACACTGCATTCTCAGACAGAATCTTCAGTTGTGTGCTCACTCACACACGCCCTCGGCTGCACATCCACACCCTGTGGTTAAACTGTAAGTCATGTGGTGGAACGGTGGTAAAACATGTTTTCAACCTGCTTAGAAGGCAAACTTGACACAGCTGGTAAATTTACAAGGAGATTTATGAAACCAAGCTTGTTGTTAACTATGTCAGAAGCTGACACACCCTGCTAAAAGGGTACACCGCAGCATGGTTAGCTCTCTGTCATGCACATGCGCTCGCCTGCTATCGATTATAACACCTAAGGATCTTTACACAATTTTTCTTAATCAAAACTGTTGTAATGTCAGACTGAAGGAAGTGTAGGAGCCTGGGAAAGCAATTAAAATAAGCAGCTCAGAATAAACAGCGGTTTTCTAACCTAGTATTTGGGCAGATGTTTTGTTTATGTATCTCAGAATGAATGGTTTAAGCAACAGTGACAAAAGAGGTAGTCATTTCCTGGAGGTTGGCAATCAGCTTGGGTAGGATTGCCCAAAGTAAAGTAGTAACTGCCTGTACTGCTGTGTTGTGACTGAAGAGTCCATGGGCATGCACAGTTAATGTGGAGAATGTGTGATGTAAAATATGAGAGTTAGTAATTTGCAAGCACTTATACATAGTATTCTTAGTGATTGCCTATGAGACTGGGTCATGACTGATAAGGGTCCTTGGACCAGCCCATCAATCCAGTTATCAAATGTGAATTTAGAAGTATAAATCAGAAGACATTGCAGCTGTTTCCATAAAGAAATACATTTTGAAAGCACTTGAGATATATAACTGACAGTAATGCATGTTTTTGAGGAGTGAACAGAAATAAATGAATGACTGTTAGAAAATAAATGGCATGTTAACACAACAATATAGAAAGGGATGCAGCCCAAACAACATGTAGAAACAGGTGACCAAACACCCATTTTAAAATGGCTTACCTTTTTGGCAGTGTAACAGCATTAAATACTGTACTACCTACATGTTTTTAACTGTGCTGTTAATGGGTCTGATGCCTAAAGTCAGAAAGCCAGAATGGTGTAGCAGAAAAAACACCCCCCCCCCACTTCCATGTTTGTACTGTTATTGCACCGTTCTGACAACTAACATATAGCTTATAAAGTATTACAAGCACTAACTACCATTAAGGGTACAGTGTATTTTTTAAGTAACAGCAAGTTAAAAATTGTTGCTAATACTTCTTTACCTTGGGTCTATATTATATAATTGAAGAATCTATTCTTCGAACACATAATAACCGGCACATATACACCAAACGCTGTAAACCAAGAACGGCCACAACATCGAATTTTCTCCTCGAGAAAAAATTCACGTGGCTGTAAAATAAAAAACAAACTTTAAAACACTAAGTGGGGCGTTCACCCCCCAACCCCCATACCCCCCTAATTAAATATACCAACTCCGAGACCGCTCTACATTGAAGAAAAGGGCAATTCCCGATAACAGCCAACTGAATTTTTCCCCAGGAAAAATTGTGATGACGTCGCTGTTCGCGGTTTACACCGTTCGCTGTATATGTGTCGATTATTATGTGTTTGAAGAATAGATTCTTCGATCACATAATATAGACCCTTTTACCTTTCACATATCTTCAAGTTCCAGCAGATGCTCTCAATTTCTTACACTCAGGTAGTAAGCAATAAATTATAGAAATACATTTAAAAGCAGATTCATATCTCTTAACTTACACATTTAACAGAATTCTTGACTGCAAAAAGAATATCCATAATGTGACCTCTACAAACTATGCCCTAGTTCATCCTGCCAATGCTCCCATACAATGGAGATTCAAAGACCAAACATTAGCTGATTTGTTCTACTACTAGTAGACAAAGGTGAACACAATGCTAACATCTCCAGTTTTCACCAGATTTGTATACTCTGTCCACTTGATAAAGTTATATAGAAGGTGGTCCATAGAAAAATACTTCACAACATTGATAGCAAGTGTTTGGTTTCAGACTGTTGTACTGTAGTCATGACTTAGGTTTAACCATGCCACATAAAATTTTCTCTTCTACCTGAATGATTCCATTCACTGTAAGTTTAAAAATAGAAAAGTGGATGATGCAATCATTTTGGATGTCTGAAAGGACTTTGATATATCACACACTCTTTTTGAGAAGACTGGAGCATTTAGGTATAGAACTGTTAAGTCTGAACTGTAAGCCATCTATCTCCATGCCTGTAATCAAAAGGTAAAATGGGAAGAGTTGCATTCCAAACCATCCGCAGTGCAGTCAAGTATTCCACAATTATCTGTACGAGTCCCATAACTTTTTTGTATTATTCAACAGAATGTGGAACCTTCATGAGTAATTTAAGCGGTGGGAGGTTGGCATAATGGTTAAGGTGTTTACCTTACATACAGAAGGTGCAGGGTTTGATTCTCACATGGGGTAATTGGCTAGGCTTAAAGTAGCCCAAAAGGGCAGTTAGCCTAGTACTAACCTATGAACACTATGAACACTATGATAAAAAAGTTCTCCTTTTTAGTTAATCAACAGTCTGTGTCTTCCATCAGTTCCTTATATGGGTTTATGTTGTGTCACTTGCTTTTGAATTGTCCGCACTGCTTTGAAGACATCATTTCGCAATGTCTCTCATTGTCCTACATTGCTCTGGTTTTCAGGGTATGCCCTTTGTTTTGACACATTGTTTTATTAACCTTCATGGGCCTCTTGAAAATAATTTAAGATTTTTTTTTTACTTTCTTTCCTCTGTGACACTGAAGTTCTTTCTTTCTTTCACTCTCTTTATCTCTTTCCACACAGCCTTTCATTGGATCATTTTTGTGGGCTGCCTCCTGTCAGTTTTTGATGAGCTAATCTAAGAGTTATTCAAAGTAATATAAATCAGCATGCTCACATTCTGTTTTATACAACTATCACAAATCCCTATGCATCCAAATACTAGTATATCTCTTTCTATTGCCTCCTCCTAATGGTTCTGTATTTAAGGCCATTTCTTGTGACTACTCCAGGTCCCTTTCCATTTGCTAAAAAACAGTAAACCAAGGCAAGTAAAAACAAACCAGGAAACTAAAAAAAAAACTTGCTGTGTTGCAATAAAAAGTCCAAAGCTGGACTAAAACTGATATAAGAAAGATTCTTTAATATTGCATAGTTAAATGCTTTCGTTCCCAGAAATATAACTTCAATAGAACAATATAATGACCATATTTAATTCATTTCAGAGGCTTTTACCTAAAAGTGACATGATTAATTTAAACCAATCATGATTAAACATTGATAAACATGAGATTTAAACCAATCTCTCATACATTCCCTAGTATTACAAAATTGTAAGTTATCTATTAACATATCCATTTTATTAGCCTAATAAATAATTTATCAAAATTGCATATTTAAACATCATAGTGTTTGAACATTAAAATACAAGTAATAGAATGCATTTCATTTAACCCTCACTCAAAAAAGGATTGGCTGTCCTACTCCAGATCTATAAAGATTCATGGGACTTTTTGAACACGATCATTGAAGTGCCTTTTATCAATACAGGAATTTTTTAAACTATTGATGTAAAAGATTTGTATTCAGTTATCCCTCACAATATTGGGATACAATGGTTTTTGGAATGTATTAATACTAATCTGGATTTTCCCCTTCTAAATTAAATACTTTTTGATGTTAATAGAGATTGTGTTAGAAAACAATTTTATTTTTTAAGAGGCAGTTTTTCAGACAAAAAAATGGAGTGGCAATGGGGGCAGCATGAGCCCTCATTTTTTGCAAATTTTGTTATGGCCTATTGGAAAGCCAAATAAGTGTTTAATCATTTATGTATGTATTCCTAGTCTATTTAAACCAGATTTTTGGATGATATTTTCATCTTTTAGATAGATACCCAGAGTAGATTGGATGATTTTCTATTTTTATATTAACAACACTGTTGAATTTTTGACTTTTACATATAGTATGAGCAATGATATCATTACTTGTTTGGACATTGAGCTAAAAAATGTTATCAGTATAGTAGATTTACTACTAACATTTATAGAAAACCAACTTTTTCAAATTCTCTTTTACATTATAATTGTTGGCACCCGAAACATCAGAAAAAAAGCTGTGGTCAAAGGTCAGCTTGTCCGAGTGGCACAGATGGTTTCTAATTTTGATTAATTTTTACACAAATGTGATATTTTAGCTAATATTTTTTACAAAAGAGAATATCTACTCCACTTCATAAATCCAGTAAAAGAGGAAGTGGTTGTTAAGAGGAAAAATGTTTTTATACCCCACTAATTTTAGGGACTAAAAGAGTATGATACAGCAAATATTATTTCTGAGAATTAAATATGAAAGATCTTTTATTACTACTTTTACTTTGGACAGTAGCCCAGTTTCAGATATTTTGCACAAAACTGGGTTTATTTAATGAAAACCCTGAAAATTGGTAAAGAACTTGGGAAAAAGATCCCTGATTACAAATAGAAAGGAGAAGTGTTTTAAGAACTATTTGGAGAATAGAAAAACACTTTTTTCAACACAAGTAATGGACTAGCAGGGGGCCATCATGTTCAGATGTGGTTGTTGTCATCAGTATCTCTATATTTTAAAAACAAACTGTGTTTTGATTAGGGATAAAACCATTTTTGCTAGAGGCCATTTTTCTTGTAATTCAAAATGTGTGGTGTACTTAGCTCAATGTGAATCATGTCCAGCATTCTATATTGGAAAAACTAGTAGGAAGTTGAAAGAATGTATTTATGAGCATAATTACAATACCATGAAGAAGAATACCAATGCATTATTTAAACATATTGAACTAAATGCAGGACATGAATTTGTATTTTTGTACTGGAATAAGTTACTTTGGATCCTCAGGTGGATTTATGGGTGAATCTGTTGAGAGCCTTGAACTTTGGTGGCAGTTATTTCTCAGTGCCACAAATTTTCCAGGTTTAAATGAAATGTGTTCTATCAGTTGTATTTTAAAGTTAAAACACTATGATGTTTAAATATGCAATTTTGATATAATATTCATTAGGCTAATACATGGATGTGTTAATGGAGATTTCGTAATACAAGGGAATGTAAGAGAGATTGTTTCAATTCTTATGTTTATTGATGTTTAATTGTGATTGGTTTAAATTAATCATGTGACTTTTAAAAGCTTTTTAAGTGAATTGAATAAGGTCATTGTGTTGTTCTGATGAAGTTCTACAATGCAATTTTAAAGTATTAAAGAATCCTTCTTACACCAGTTTTGGGCCAGCTTTGGACTTTTTATTGCACTGTACAAGAGTTTTAGTTCCCTTTCCATTTAGTTTTAGTTGCATTCTCTTCTGCAGCTTCTATATTTTCTGCTGCAGTTTGTTTCTTTTATGTATTATTTTGAATTGGTTGCCACTGATATTAAGCAGCCATACTTCTGACTTTCCTATCAAAACAGGTTCGTCTTTATATATCCCTTCCACCCACTGCATTTTAAATTAATGTTGGTACAGAAACAAATTTCACTTTATGCTTCTCAGCAGTATTATCCTGGAACACTTTAAGGAAGTCTTATTTATTTATTTATTTGATTGATTGATTGATTGACTGATTGTGTTTGTTTACCAGGAAAATCCGACTGGGCATGGATACTATTTTCAGTGGAGGCCCAGGGAGAAATGTTCCATTTTACAGAATGAGTAGACATTAGCTATATAAAATTTGCATAATAAATGTACATATATACATAGAATAGTAATAATATGACAGTTAATGAAAACATGACATAAATACTGTAAAATTAGTAAAATCTTAGAAGTGATCCCTGTATTACTATTACCTTTCTGAGACTATAAACTGTTTACTAGGATTGTATGTATTTTGTTGGCCATCTAGTCTGTTAATTAGACTACCATGTTGAGGTCCATTTCTAGTCTGTGACTATCTTGTTTTGTGTACCTTTGGTTTGGTGCATTGTCACACTCCTTGGCCACATTACTATATTTTTGGTCTGTTACACTTGATTGATGAGGCCTTATATATTTCTGGTCTGTTACACTTGATTGATGAGGCCTTCCTGCTGTGATGTCAAGCTGCTTTGTTTTATGTCCATCTTAAGTAATTCACAGTTGTGACTGTTTTTTCTTTCCTTAATACTTTACACCATCATTTTTCTTCTAATAAGTACAAATTAATGGAAATTGATCTTTCTGCTTCTGTCTTTCTCTCATAGGATCATAGGAAGTTACTAGACTACTGGCCCCGTGGGCCCTTACAAGCCTAGCCAAGAATTTAACCCATGTTTTAACAAGTCAGCACACTATGCTACTGTCCAGCAGGGACACAGGTGGAATCCCAGGGGTTTATTTTCTGTTCCCTATCCAGTTATCCATGTTGCACTTAAAAATGGTTAACAAAGTGCTCTGCTTTACATGGAGAGGGAGTCTATTCCACAAAAGGGGGAGTCTCTGGGACACAAATCTGTCCCACCAAAAAGTCCTACTGATGTCACAGATCAGGTTGAGGTCACCTGGTTGGGTTACAAGTGTGAAGCTTGACTTGTGGATATGCAGCAGTCTCATCAGGGCAGGGTCTGAGATTGCTTTGTATGCCAGACAGAGTTCACCTCTGAGGAGTCTGTAGGAGACTGAGTAGAGGGACATAACTTTTAGCCTATCTGTGTAGGGTAGACGTTTGAGGACCTGGATTGTCCAGGTGAGGAACCTCTGTGGTCTCTCCAGCTGCTGCATGTGCTTTGTGAGGTACATGTCGAAAGTGGCATTGTACTCAATAATGGATCTTATAAGGGAAGAATACAGGGATGTTATGACCACTTTGTCCCTGGATGAGATAACCTTACTATTGAAGTGGGCCATGTAGAAAGCTTTCTGTACAACTGAGCCAATATGGTGGTCAAAAGTCAGTTTTCTATCAACCTGGGTGCCTAGGTCCCTCACAACTGATTGCATGCTTAGAACCTTATTATCAATGTGATAATTTGTGGAGATGTCACTCTCCCCAAAAGGGATGATGATGATGCATTTTTTGGCATTCAGTTTGAGGCCGTGTTTCTGGCACCAGTCATTTGTTTGGGTGAGACCCTCTTGGAGGATGTCCACATCACTAGGGCAATTGATGACAGCACCCAACTTGCAGTCATCTGCATACTTGGTCAGCCATAGCCCACTATATTTGGCCTGTACCTCCAAGAAGTATATCCCAAACAGCAGAGGCCCAAAGACCGATTCATGGGGTACACTGCTTGCTACGGGTCTACTACTTGAGGTGGCTTCCCCTATTTTGACTAGGTGGGTTCTATCAGTGAGCCAATTTGCTACCCATCTGGTAACATATGGATTGATGCCTAGTTGAGAGAGTTTATCTATTATACTTGAGTGGGGAATAGTATCGAAAGGCTTTGGTTAGGTCAAGGTAGGTGGTGTGCACCATCTTCCCCTCGTCTATGCCCTTGGTGACTGTCTCAAAGAAGTTAACCAAATTTAACATGCATGACCTCCCCTTGACAAAACCAAAGTTTGTGAGATCAAGTGTCCAGAGGTTGCCAATGTCCTTGTTAATGAGGGCCATGATAATCTGGTCATGGCCTTGCAGATCAGGCTAAATAGGCTGATGGGTGTATAATTTCCTGGATCGGTGGACGCTCCACCTTTCTGCAAAGGGATGACAGTGGCTGTCCTCCACTTGGCTGGGATAAAGCTGGTACTCGGGCTTTGGTTGAATAGGGTGCCTAATGGTGGTGCAAGTTCCTGCCTGAGTGTGGAGTCATATCTAAACTCCTGCAGTTCATGGTTTACAAACTATTTTTATTTGCTAAAAAATAAAATTTGTACTTTTGTCTTTTTAAGCGGGTAATACTTTTTAGACAAAATTGTTCTAGCCTTCCACCTGTGTGACTTGCCAGCATACCTCTCAAACTGCAGACATTGAAAACAGGAGCAAAGGCCTTTGAAGAGTAGGAACATCCAGATAAAAACCTGGACATCTAATTAGCATAACATTTGAATACCAAATAACACATAACTCTTCCCACTTCTAGTAGGAATATGGGATACTATTTACAAACACATGTTTAAAACACAAGGTGTGACAAAAGTGATGGACAACTATAAGCATGTTATTAAAGAGGCAATGTAAAATCTGTTTACTTTAATAAACTGCATTGCAAAATTCTACACCAAGAGGTCATTTATTTTTGCGTCTAAAAAAGGAAATTGTAATATGTGTGTCCTGTGTCATGTTGATCATGCAGTGTGGCTACAGACAGATAACATAAATCTCTATGAAGACAGATCATTAGATCAGATAGATTGCCTAATTAGGTTTGAGGTTTGATCATATCTTCAGAAGAGCATTGTTTATGATGTTATTTTTTGAGATTTGTAATAATGTATTTTATGTTCAAATAATAAAAATCGCTACCTTGTTCTGTGTGAAGTATATAGTTTTATTTAAATGGTTTAGACCTATATTTGTATAACTTTTTTTTTACATTACAAATGCCACTGCTTCTAAAACATATGTTTAAGGCAGTGTTAGGTATTCCCAACACAAGTACTAAGGAACTGTGTTCAGGAACATTTTGTTTGGTACTCCAGTCAGGAATAACACAGAGGAATACTTGATTGTGACATTGTGGCATTACTTGTTTACTTTTTTCTTTTACACTGATGTGATTTATTTCAAACATGACTAGATCCACTGACTTTAATTAATGCATTTAAAATGTATGTACACATCCAAGTGTTGTTCCTTTACACTTGAAACATCTTGCAAAAGTGGAAATCTTGTGTTCTGGCACTCTGTTCAAAAAGCTAAAGACTGACTGCTCTCACTATAAGAAGTGTTATTGTATGTGGAAAGTGAAGTGTTGAGGCATTTTGATGTTGTTGCTCTGTATTTAAGAGGAGTGTGTGCAGTGTTACTTTTATTTTCATTTTCAGTTTTGCTGAATGTGTTTTTACACCATAGGTATTCCATTCTGTTTTTATTTGTGTAATATTCTCAGTATGTACGAGTTTTACTTCTGTGATGGTGTGAAAATGGCTTTGTTGGCAATATCTTAGCTGGGGTGCCTTCTGTGGGAGTCTGCATGTCCTCACTGTGTTGATGTAGGTTCCTCCAGGTGCTCCCGTTTCCTCCCACATTCCAAAGACATGCTGTAGGTGGGTTGGGCACTCTAAAAGTGTGTGTGCGTGTGTGTGTGTGTGTGTGTGTGTGTGTGTGTGTGTGTGTGTGTGTGTGTGTGTGTGTGTGTGTGTCTGTCTGTCTGTGTGTGTGTGTGTGTCTGTGTGTGTGTGTGGGTCTGTGTGTCTGTCTGTGTCTCTGTGTCTGTCTGTGTGTGTGTGTGTCTGTCTGTATGTGTGTCTGCGTGTGTATGTGTGCATGTGTGTGTGTGTGTGTGTGTGTGTGTGTGTGTGTGTGTGTGTGTGTGTGTGTATACATGCACACAAGTGTGTGGTTTGGAAGAACAGCAGCAGCTGGACTAACCACCCACCAGTATGAACCTTGAGTCTAGATGATTGTTACTGTTGAAGTGACATCCTGACCTCATGTGCGAAAATGGGGAAAAAGGGGTTGTGGATGGATGGATATGGGGATCAAGCTTAGGTATGCCTTTTTTTTCTTGTAAGCCCAAAGCCTGTTGGCTGTTCTGTCCTGTGGATAATCTCCTGTTCTTGTTAAGGTGTCTATTTTTATGTGCTGTAGCCAAAGATTTGCATTTTGCACTCAAACCTAATGTTGTTGCTCCCACTACCCATCTATCACTTTAAAAATGAACTCAACCCTCAAAATGCTACCCACAGATAAACAGAAAGAGGCATGTTATTTTCAACTGTAACTGGTTATCTCCATAAAATTGCTAGTTTTAGAGGCTCCTTGTGCACAAGAATTATTTGTGTACTTCTATACTGCAGATATTCATTTGCACAAGACATTGTTTTCTTAAACTTAAACTAAGAAGCTGTGCTGCTTACCAAGGCACCTACACCTACCAAGCATACATTAATTTTGCTGAATTATGTACTGTTGGGACCACAACCTTTGAGTTTTGTTCTTGTTGCCTGTTATAGAGTGTCTACTTGACATTACCGAAATATGAGTAGACTGACTTATAGATTACCGAGACGAAAAAGGCAAAGTTTCAGTTAACTGAAATTTCACTTTATTGATGTTCAGATGACTGAATATGTTAAAAGCTGGCACTTCAAGCTAAGCGGAACAGGAAATCTGCTCATTTTCGCACTGTAGTGCGATCTCAGAGTAGGTATATGCAAGTTGCAGGGGAGTTGGGGGGTGCAGGGGGGCAAAAACGTAAAGTTAATTTATTTCATTATTTATATATATTTTTTAAGTTTCTGTTTTGTAATGAATATTCATGTCAGTGCTATAGCTACCCTCATGAATATTCAGTGGTAT
Source organism: Protopterus annectens (assembly GCF_019279795.1). Taxonomy (NCBI): domain Eukaryota; kingdom Metazoa; phylum Chordata; order Ceratodontiformes; family Protopteridae; genus Protopterus; species Protopterus annectens. The sequence continues at coordinate 525,567,692 of NC_056741.1, forward strand.
GTTTTGGATTTGCTGTTACTGGTTGGTGGGTGGGGTGTGGTTGTGGTTAAGTACATTATTTGTTTTTAATAAGTGTAGTTTATTGTTGCTATAATGTTGATGATGAGTGTAGTGTTTACATTTTCTGTAAGTCGTACTCTATGTATTTTAATTTTTTTGGTATATAGTAGGAGGATTTAACGTTGTAGGGTAATATATGTTGGAAATGTGTTTGCGGTTTCTGTATTGTTTTGTAGCTGAGGTCGGTCAGTGTTTTGTAATTTTGGTTATGTGATAGTCAGGTTTTTGATGGTTCAGGATTTTGACGGTTTTTTTTTTTTTGTTCTTGATGTTTTGAGTTTTGGTTATGTGGTAATTCGTTCTTTTGTAGTAGACCTATTATATAATACCACCAGCTGCCTATTTCAAATCTTGTATTTTGTGTTTCCTGCTTCTGCCTCTAAATTGATACTTAAGGCATTTTTAATGTAAGTTTAAATTCTGACAATCCCTTATATGCATGTGTCCATCATTAATTCCTCATACAGTCCTGTATTTCAGTCTTTATTGCAGTGTGTTTTACTTATTATAATCTTGGACTAATTTTCTCAGCTAAGCCACATAGCTGGTCACTGTCTGTGCAAGCATATGGCACTCAAGTCTAAATTTATGATTATAATGATTTTTATAACAAGTTTTCCAGGTACATATAGATCTTTCAATGTTTTTTTTTTTTTGGGGAGTTCATTTAATGGTAAGTTTTAGAAACCCGTTTTCTATCTTCACGTATAATCTTATTTGTAACAAAGAAAGTTTTCATTGTATCCCACAAAGGTAGAATACTTAGAGTTTCCATGTTCTTCTTTTATTTCCATTTCTTTGTTTGATGCAGCATATGTAATTCTTTAAATCTTAATCTTGTAGCACTTGTTACCAAAAATAAATGTGCTATAATTTAGAATAAAATGTTCAGGCACCATGAGAATGGGAGTTGTGGTTAAAGCAATGTACACAGTGCACTAGCTGGGAAGTATTTTGAAACAATGTGCAGAGAGAATGAAGATGGGGTGGCCCAAAACCAGATACTAACTACATATATTTTTCAGACATTAGAAACTGAATAATGTTAATATTGATTAATAATTAGATGCACTAACAAAAAAGAAAGACGACAACCTACTGAATTTGTATAACACACAAAGGTTGAAGTAACTCCTGCATCATTGTTGTTTTACGTGGTGGTATAACTTTGTGGTTTTATCCCTTTTGGCATTTTTATAGGAATGGTTTCATTAGGTAAATGTCATAAAGGTAAGCAACTGTTTCAGTAAGGGTGATAACCTTCATACATGCCCTTTTTATTTCCCAGACACAGAACCATCGTATTCTCCACATTAATATGTGGCATCTGCCTTTGGATATCTGTCCCTTTCATCTAATAATGGAAATGTGGTCAAATCCTTATAGAAAAACTGATAAAGGACTATACTGTCTTTGAGTGTACTGTTTGCTTTTCACCTTAGCACTGCCTCTATCTACATGCCCACTGTAACTTTGGTGCACTTCTTGGATATCAAGGTTTTCTGAGGTAGGTACTCGATACACATCACTATTTCCCTGATGGGCCACCATGCCATGTTCTCCAGTTCTCATTGGCATTTTTTGTGGCCTTGCTATCCTGGATCTGCTGTTTTTTGCAGAGACATGGATAACACAGTTCTTTGTTCACTTGATGTATGCAATTGCTAGAAATTGTCTTCATTCTCTTTAAGTGTTTATATGAAAACTAAAATAAACTAAAATGTAGTGAGGTTTCATTTTTGTCAAAGCACACGTTTTTCATTTTTTCCATTAGTATTGTAATTTATAACTAAAAAAAGACTTGTATGGAAAACAGAGCCAGATCATGGACAAATGGGACCTTAGGCAGGGTAATGGCGTGCCACCCCCCCCCCCCATAGCCATACCAATATCCTATTATATGACTATACCCAGTTACCATAAGCACTCCTTAAAAACCTGTCAGCATGCATACTGTTTTCTTCTTTACTTTTAATTTGATCATATAAATTTGGATTTAATTTATAACTTGTATTTCAAATGTTATAGCAAAAACATTGACAGACATTTGCTGAACTAAACAAAACACTCATGTTAAAAACAAACCTTAGTATGAGGAACAATACATTTCACTTCCCTTGAAACTTATGTGTATTGAAAATGCAACTGGCAGTCCATGAAACTACAAGAGACCTGCTGGACCTAGGGTTGCCACCTTTCGTTTTGGCTAAAACCAGACTTGGGTCACATCCTTTGGAGCTTCCATAACCCCACCCATTCCCTGCTCACTTTGTGCCCATTTCGTGGCATCGCCACATCACAAAAGGGGGAATGCCCCACTTTTCCGATCATGATACTTTTTTTCTACAGCTTTACTAAGCTTTTTGTAAAAAAAGCATAATAAATCTGCTGATTTAACAAAATCCAATAGTCTGTTTCTTTTTTTGAAACAGAATGTGAAGCTTGTAAGGTAGTCCAGAAAAGACTGTACAAACTCCTACAAAAAACAAGCTAAATTAAAAATGTATTCATAGTTAAATAACTAACATAAATAAGCTCAATACCTCATGGTGTCTGGTTTATTTACAACCAAATAATAAACACACCGTCAGCGGTCAGGATCACAACATGGCTCATATGATGACGCTCCAGTTTACTACAATCAATTCCTTTCTTTACTCTATAACTACTTTGGGATGTAGGAACCAATTAATTACATACACACACAAACTCATGACTATCAGCTTCAGTCTGGCACATAACTGTATACACATCAGACATTTGCTTGTGATCAAATGAATGGACAAATATACAAAGAATGACATAGAAGTGCATTTCATCTTGCTGCTGTGAGAACCATACAGTGCAGCGCATTAAAACTTGCCTATGCTCTCTTAACCTCTTAGCTCAAGAATCACAGATAAACATTCAAAATCAGGAACATTTTTTTAAATATTTCTCTTACATACATAGAATGTTGCTAGAATAACACATGTTGCATTACCAAGCATTTTCTGAAAAATACAAATCCTGAAACTCACATGTCTCTCATTATTTAGTGACTGCAATATTCAGGAATTCTTAAGGAAGCCACACATTTTACAGTGAACAAACCGCAATACCTTTCCATTTCTTTGTTCAAGAATTATGGTCAAAGCCAAAAAATGGGGAGGACTCTTTAAATATTTTATTTGCCTATTAACCCAGTAACCACACTGGACAAAGTGACTCCTTTCAAGGGTGACCCAGGAATACTGTCTACTTAAGTGACTTACTCAATCTCACAGAGTCAACAAATGGAGGTGGAAGGGTTCAAACCCTGTATTTTGACTACAGGAAGCAGTCTGTTAATCTCAGAGCCTTAAGTTCCAGGCAACTCTAATTGACTTATAAAGTAAACAAAGCAATAAGTGTTGCATGGCTATGCATTTTCTGAACAATAAAAACTATGAAATGCAGTAACTGTTTTTATTGACTGACTTTATTCCGTAGTGAATTACCAGAAAAAAGTTAACAAGAGAAAAGGAGTAAATATGAGACAAATCCAACATGTTCTGCAAAAGCAGAGACTGAAAAAAGGCAGTAAACTGTAATTCACTTAAAACATTAACAGACCAACAGCTCTTGGATCAACAAGCATTTTCTAATCATGAACTATGAAACTGTAATGACTGGCATTATTTACTTATTATAAACCTCACTGATGTTATTCTTCAGTGCTTTATCAAAAATGGAAATAATCAAGGTCTTGAGTCTTGCAGTTAGTACAGAGGATAATGTCTCTTAGCTCGTAAAGAGCTGCTTCTTGTAGTCAGGGATGCAGGCTTTAATTCCTTCTACCTCCATCTACCTACAGTGTATAAAGCAGGTAACTTAATGAATCTGCTTTTTACTAACAAATAGGATAGGGTAAAAAAATGTACGCTTTTTTCTGAATCGTATGACACTGCATAAACTGTTTTTGGATACCAGGGATTCTCAGTCTGCCACTCACACACACACACGCACACACACACACACACACACACACACACACACACACACACACACACACACACACACACATATTGCAAAATTCTACCGTATTCCAATCTTCAGTTAATTCCTGTTACTGTGATCTGCTCCATGGTATTCTGCAGTCATTCCTTGTTGTGGGCAGTGTAAAATACTTATTCCTTAAAATACTAATTCCTTGTTGCATGCACTAGGGCATAAAATACTTGTTTCTTATTACAGGCAATGTGGCATTATAAATTTCTTGTTCCTTGTTGCAGACAGTGGGGCATAAAATACTCACTGCTTGCTGCAGGCAGCGAGCAATGCTCATTCATTCAGTCCGCAGAGTTGGTATTGAAAATGACCGTATGTTTGGTGCTAACACTCTTTTACCTCTAGGAACTCTCAATGGTTGAACTGCTGTACATTTAGACAATGAGAGAACAGAGCAAAAACAGAGCAGATGACTAGATCCAATTTGTAGTGACATGGAGCCATGTAGGTAGTTGGGGTAGAAATGGGATAGTTTCTTCTTCTTTTTGTTAACATTTATGGCTCCCCCACCCCCTGGCAGCACTGCACCCTATCAGCTGTCTAGACTACCTTATGCTGGAACCAACCCTGATAGAAAACCAGCAGGTGTCATTCGTATTACACTATCATACACATTGCAGATTTTGATATGTCTCTATATGGATCTGGCTTATTTAATGTATATCAGAATTATCTGGTGTCACTTACTCAGGGGCTTCTAAAGCAGGTGAACTTATTTGGAAGAGGCAGTTTGTCCCATAACTATCTGTTTCTTTTGTACCTAATGAAAGAGAACATAGCAACATCTTTTTATTTTTATTTTTACTCCCCTAAATTAAGAGTTTATACCATACCACAAAACAGTTACATTTTTGATTGTTGTTTGACTGCAGAGAACATGAACTGCTGTATGGCCAATAGCTTATACTTCGGCCCCATACTCCTCACATAGCATGTAAGTGTTGTGTTGTTGGATATTCTCTGCTATACAGTTTTAATAGATGTGTGACAGTTGTCTGGGGTCAGAGTTAATGTAGACAAAGGATGGATGATACTGAAAGGACTATGGGAACAGACATGCATGACAGAAACTCATAATAGAATCGTCATCTTGTGTCAGTTTGAGCATCGCAGAGTCTATTTTTTCACTTTTTCCTAACCACCCCTTCCTGTACAACTCATTGTATGTCTTAATTATCTCTTCAAGAAACTGCAGTAAAAACCTGACTGACTTGGAGACCTTTTAGCTACTGTGCATCTGCTTTGTTCTTCTTTCTATTTCAGTAATTATCACTAATCGATCAGAGCTTTCCTTAAAAGCATTCTCTCGATCCTGCAAGTGGCTTGAATGATGCTGTTCTTTGACAGCTGTTCTGCCCGAAACAGTCTTTACTCTTTCCTTTGATCTGCAGACCTCTTTCCTCTTTTGCTTTTACACTGTGTGTAACAGTGTGTTAAAATGTTCCTTCTTTACATCTTCTGCTTTAAACTTTACTAAGAAAACTCAACCGTCTTTTCACTTCTCTGTTTGAAGAGTAGTATGTACTTTTGTAATTAATAAATCTTTGTAGGTATTCACTATGCTAGGCAATACAATTGTTGAATTTGTAATATTGTCATATTATTTTAGTTTGTTATAATTTTCTCTATTTCTTATGATGGACCCTTCATTAAAACATCTCGTTCTCGAAGGGCTACAGTTTGACTTAATAAGAAAGCTTGTTGTTTATTTATATTTTTACTTAAAGTACAAGGTTATTGTAATGCAAGCAATAATTCACTGTGTTATACATAGTAAATTAGTTGTAATTTAATCCACATGTCTACTAATATTGTTTAGATTTGAAAACAAAATAGTTACTATATTTGCTTTCCATCAAAAAGTTAGTCTTCTTAGTGCTGCATCATTTATGTTCTTCACATGCTATCCTTTTTGTTTGCTTAGCGGTCTGTCAGTGCAGATAACTAAAGCTTTACACTTTCAATGAGCTGTTTCTGGCAGCCATGTTACAGACTCTGATTCTTTCCACCTTCATTTGCCTACTGTGTGACTCTGAGTCAGTCACTTAAGCAGACGGTGCTCCTGGGTCACTCCGCAAAAGGAGTGGGCTTGCCTAGTCAGCAAACAAGGGAAAAAATAGTCATCTGGGGAATGAATAATTACTGCTGTAATATGTATTTCATGTGGCTTTCTTAATTTCTTTGCATTCTATCACACACACACACACACACACACACACACACACACACACACACACACACACACACACACACACATTCACACACACACAGAAAAAGAACTACATCATCTTTCTCTGTATTAGCACTAGTCATTAGTTCTCCCGACTAATCCATCTGGTTGGGCAGCTTCATAAGAGATGCTATTCTAATCTGTTTTTAATAGCAATACTAGTAATCTTTGTTTAAAAGTAATTTCAGTGAAGTACAGGAAGTACACAATTAAGGCATGAGCAGCTGTGCATGGCATCTATCTATCTATCTAGCTATCTATCTATCTGTCTGTCTGTCTGTCTATCTATCTAATCACATGCCAGAGGTGTTGCAAGGCATAACCCTAAAGAATTAATACCTTACAGGCCCTAGGCATCTCTACTGTGTACCCTCCAAATGTTTTAGTGAGGAATCAGCCCACCTAGAAGGCTGGAAGCCAAAACACCAATGTAGTTACAGTTTTTTAATGATTTGACACTGATTTGATATTTAACAGTGTTGTGTGGCTTAACTGTTTGCATTAAAGAAAACAGTAAGTCCCTACATAGGTGTCTAGTTCAAAAAGACCTCTTTGACTATTAATATTTCTCTGTTCATTTTGTTATTGTGGTGTTGATATGGTGTTGTCAGAATCCTTTTCATAGAGTCATAGGTAAGTATTAGGCTAGCTGTCCTTGTGAGACATTTTAAGCCTAGCCAATTTCCCTCAAAGGTGAAAATCAAACTCTGGACCTTGTATCTGTGAGGCTAGCCCCTTCCCCTCTGCCAGTTCACACCCAACTGCTCTCCCATAAGCTGTCATCCCCCAAGTACCCCATTTGGTACTATCTTGCACATCGTTGAATTTCATGCTCATTTTCAGCACTTATTGTGCCTACAAACAACTCAATTTCATGACTTTACTCCCCAACACTGCTTTGTTTCAAATGTGTTACATATTTTTGCAAACTGATTTCTATTGTCAGAGCTTCTACACTTTTGATTCATCACCTAGGATCATAGGAGGTTACTAGGCTAATGGCCTTGGGGTCCTTGCAAGCCTAGCCAAGAGTTTATCCTCAGAAAGAAACCTCAGTCAGCACCTGTCATCCCTGTCAATGAGGGACACAGGTGGAACCCCTGGGACAAATTTGTGGTTTCTCATCCACTCATCAAGGTTGCACTTGAAGATGGTCAGCAAGGTACTCTGACATATATGGGAAGTCTATTCCAGAGATGGGACAGCCTCTGGGAGACAAAGCTGTCTCTCTAGTAGGTTTTGATGATGTTGCATATTAGATTCAGGCCTTTTGAGCAGGTAATGCATGAGGAGTTAGACTTACGGGTATGGAGCATTTCAAGTAGGGCAGGGTCCAAGATTGCCTTGTAGGCAAGACACAGATCACCTCTGAGCAATCTGTACGATACCAAGTAGAGTGATAGTGATTTGAGCCTGTCTGCATAGGATAGGTGTTGGAGGCCATGGATTCTCTTTGTGAGGTATTTCTGTGGCCTTTCCACTTGTTGCAGATGTTTGGAGAGGTATATACCAAATGGGGTGTTATACTCAATTACTGGTCTAATGAGGGAGGAGTATAGAGAGGTAATAATTTCCTTTTTTCTGGATGAAATCCCTTTATGTATGAGGTGAACCAAGTAAAAGGCTTTTTTGACCACTGCCGCTACATGATGGTCAAATGTGAGATTGTTATCAATCTGAGTACTGAGGTCTCTCACCACAGGCTTTGTGTTTTGAGGGTTGCCGTTGATGTGGTAATCAGTAGGGGCTGTGTTTTTGCCGAATGGTATGATGATACTTTTTTGTGTTTAGCTTGATGCCATGACCTTGACATCAGTCATTAGTTGCTGTGAGACCCTCTTGCATTATGTTAACATCATCTGGGGAGTCAATGACAGCACCAAACTTACAATCATCTGCGAACTTGTTTAGCCACAGGCCTTTTGTCTGGAGCTCTGAGACGTAGATGCCAAACAGTAGGGGTTCCAGGACAGATCCCTGGAGAACTCCCCTAGTGACAGGTCTGCTGTTGGAGGTGGATTTGCCGTTTTTAACCTTGAGGGTCCTATCCCACCTGATGAAATAGGGATATACGATAAGCTGTGCTAGCTTTTCGATGATGCTTGAATGGGGGATTGTGTCAAAAGAGTTGACCAAGTCAACGTAAGCTGTATCTACTGACATTCCTTCATCCAGGGCCTTGGTGACAGTCTCAAAGAAGTCAACCAGGTGCAACCGGCAAGATCTGCCCTTGACGAATTCGAACTGGGTGGGGTTAAGAGCTTGGAGATTGTCTTGTTTATGAGATCCATAACAATACATTCCACATAAAGTTTATTTTTATTTTTCTAATTTCTTTTTCTTTTTAAAAATTATACTGACTGGCATATATATTTCTCTGACTACATGCACATTCATCTTGACCCCATAATACATCAAATCATATTTACTTTACTCATTTTACACAATTATAAACTATATCATCCATACATTTTATATATATATATATATATATATATATATATATATATATTTCTATTTATATGTATCATACCCCACTTTCTCTTCAAACATGATATCCTCATGCATACACAAATAAAACATAAGAATTTAGCAGACATATCATTTCAGCTAACCTCTCCACAGTATAGTCTGCACTCATAAATGTCTAAAACAACCTAACCAATACCATCTGTCTTGGATGTACTCACATAACATGTATGTATTGATTCTACTCTGTGGTGGTCCAAAATTCCCTCACCATCTCCCCAATATTCAAAAACTATCAGAATTCTGAACCATTCAATATTCACAAACGATACCACCAAAGCCACAAAAAGTATTTCCCTAGCGCCTCGGTTACAAACAGCCTTCAAGGAGTAAAATACACAAATTCAACCATCCTTTATATAATACCAGCAGCTTCAATCACTAAACAATGAAACAATTAAACAATGAATTAAAAAACATCAATTACATTTCAGTTAAAACTTTTAAAGTGTCAGTGTCTCATTTCATATAACACTTTTCCAACAACGTTCAGTATTTAATCCCTTAGGTGTTAACCTACCATATTTTAAAATAAATATAGTTTCCTTTTTTAAAAGATTATATCTGTGTGTTTCCCTATCATTATTCTTTAAACAAATCGGTTCTAAAATAGTTGCCTTAAGTCCTTCAGGATCTCCATTATGGCAACTTCTAAAATGTTGGGCTAAGGGGCTTTCTATCTTATCTGTCCTAATGTCCCTCAAATGTTCTAACAATCTAACTTTAAATATTTTTTTTGTTTGTCCAATATAGAACCTATTACACGTACATCTAATAGCGTATACTACCCCTTCTGTTCTACAATTATATTCCCCATTTACACTAAAGGGGATACCACTTATAGTACGAAAAGTGTTTATAATATAGGGACATCCCCTACACTTTCTACAGGATCTCATCCCTTTATTCCAAAGCTGCACAGACAAATTAATGTCTGGCCTATGAAATTTAGTGTGTACCACCATGTCTCATATACTTCTACCTCTCTTATAGGAAAATATTAATTTTTTATTCACTAGCCCATTTAATTCATCAAAACTTTTCAAAAATTCCCAATAATGAAGCATAATTTGTTTGATATTCTCATTATATCCTAGAACAAAAAAATAAACTATCTGTATCCATTTTATTCCTTCCACTACCACATTCTCTCCCATAACTTTTTTTTGTTGTCTAGTCCATATTTAATATTTAATACCTTCTTCACATCTTTGTCAATGATTTTTCGCATCATATCGTCTGTTCCTAAACATCGCTGCAGTCGGTCCTAATTCTTCTCTAAAACACTCTCATCATTGCACAATCTTGATATTCTTAAAAATTCCCCAAATGGCAACGATTCCAAAGTATGTCTTGGATGACAACTAGTGCCTATTAGAAATTGATTCACCTCATTAAATTTCCTATGTATACTAGTTTTTATACATTCACCCACTACTCCACATAGATTTATATCTAAAAATGAGACTTCCTGTCCATATTGTAGACCATCGAATGCTATCGGAAACCTATTCCGCTGTATTTCTTCCACAAATTGTGGTACACCACCCTCACACAAAAAAACTAAATCATCAATAAACCTAAAATAAAATCTAACATATTTAAAAAAAAAAAGAATTGTTACATATATATTATTTTTCCATCATGATCATAAAAAGATTTGCGTACACGGGGGCAAAGGGAGAACTCATTGCCGTTCCTTGTACTTGATGGTAAATCTGATCTTCAAAGCAAAAAAAAGTTTTTTTCCAAATAAAATTGAATTAACTCCAAAATGTAATATGTAAGGGGACTGCTACCCATTTTAAGTCTAAGGGCGTCAAGCCCAAAATGATGTCTGATGTTCGTGTAAAGGCTCTTCACATCCAGTGTTATCCAATACATACCATCACTCCATCTAACATTCTTAACCTTTTCTAAAAAATCTAAATAATCTTTACTATAGGAAGGAAGTTGCATTACTTCTTTTACTAACACTTTATATAATATAACACCCACATTGTGTAGAAAATATTTAGTAGCCAAAACTATCGGTCTACCTGGTGGATTTCTTATATCTTTGTGGATTTTGGACAAGCAATAAAAATAAGCTGGCCCTGTTCCTTCACATGTCAGTTTGTTAGTCACATCACTGTCAGTCCAGTAACCTAGTCTCAAACCTTTTTGAATCAAATGTGTATAACTTTTCTTTGCTTCTTCTATTTCATCTTCATTTACTATCTGATATATTGTTCTGTCATCTAACAACTCTAGACACATTTTCAAACATTGTTCATAATGCATTATTACTATTTTATTACCTTTATCTGAAGGTTTAACAATTAATTTTCTTTGCTTAGAAATTTCAACAAGGCTAACCATTCCTCTTTTGACAAATTATACACAACATTCTTTTTGTTAAAATTTCTAAACAAAATATCTAATTCAAAATCAACTATTGAGTGAATTTTTTTAATGCCTTCATGAATGCAAGGTGGCATAAACTTACTTTTACTAATAACAGCAGAAGTATCTATCAAACAATATGCATTCATTTCACTATTACAAGACATATATGAATCAAATGAATCAATTTCAAACATACTCTCATCACTATCACATATGTTACTATGGTCGTTGTCCTTATTCACAGACATCAAACATTGCATATTAAAATAATACCATAAATGCAGTTTTCTAACCAACTTATACAATTCAATTTTGCATTCATATTGTTTTGGTATCACTGTTGACACAAACTTTAGACCATATTTAAGCACATTACAAAAATGTTCATTTAGGGAACAACCAGATAAATTCACAATAATATTTGCATTATTAGACAAACAATTAGTAACATTTGGTTCTCTTGTTCTCGCGCCATTGCCGCTGATGGCCCCCTCTCTGAGGCTTGCGTTCTGAGTAGCTTCTCTTTTGTTGTCTGTTATTCTCGCCATAAGGGCGAAAATTATCCTGCATGTACTGTCCGTTCACTGGTGTAAGTAATGGTGGATAATCTCTGACATCTTCACCATCACTGTAATACCTGATGTTCTCACTCGAAGATACTTCCATGCTGTTATCATTTCCGCTTCTCTCTCTCTCGCTACACCCACCCTTTCCTGACAATGGACCCGTGATCGAGACCGATGATTGGTTGGTCTGAAAAAGGCAGTATCTTTTTCATAGTCCTGGAGGTCTCTTTGAATTTTATAAATTTTTTGTTCTAATAACTTTTTTTCAAATGTACTTAATTTGCCTTGAATTTCACATAAACAGGATTCAAAACGAGTTCTCTCTATAAGTGTCATTAAATTATTGCACACATCAGTAATGTCTTTCTTAATTGTACTCAATTTTATCACATCCCGTTCTACCAAGATGTTAGTCCATTCCTTTGAACAGAGATGTGCTGCTTTTTCCCAACGCTTTTTAAACACTTTCTCTTTGGGTTTTGTCAAATCAAAAGGCAAAGATGGATATTTGACTGCTCTCAATCCCCGGGGAACTATATCTAAGTCCAAATACCTCTGCAGACTTGTCTGGTTATAATAAGTAGCCATCTCTTTGTTCATCAAATTACTTAATTTGTTGATTAAAGTTTTTACCTCAGGTGGAAAGTCCATAGAACGTTTACCAACTTCAGCAAAAAGATTAGCGACACGTTTATTTCTTGTGTCAGCTAAAATCCTTTCCCATATAGGCATCGAGGATCCTTCCTCACTGTCCATTATTCTCTCACCTCGATCTCTCTGACGATCCATGTTAGAACTCAGAAATCCATCAACTGTTCGCTGAGAGGAACCCAAACTCTCCTCTCTAAAAATCCATGGAATATTTGCTGATGGGTCACTGGCCATCAAAACGATACAGCTCTGCAACACCAAACTGTATGTGCTTCAACACAAACGATACCACCAAAGACACAAAAAGTATTTTATTTCTCTAGTGCCTCGACTACAAACAACCTTCAATGAGTAAAATACACAAATTCAGCCATCCTTTATATAATACCAGCAGCTTCAATCACTAAACAATTAAACAATAAATTAAAAAAATCAATTAAATTTCAATTAAAACTTTTAAAGTGTTAGTGTCCCATTTCATTTTCCAACAAAAAAAAGTGGAAATGTGTTATATGAAATGGGACACTGACACTTTAAAAGGGGATACTTCATTCTCTTTAAAGGTAATACATTTATTCAATTCACTTTGAGGTAGGGCAATCTTAAATTAGTATATTTAGTAATCAGGGGTGGGAAGGTACTTGGGGGTGCAGTCCACTTCAAAAGCAATAATTATTTATCTTTTAATAATGCTGCGCTCTTTTCTGAGTAAAATTACTCGAGTGCTGAATTCCTGAAGTACTGTATGTTATTTTAAGCTGATGTCCCAGCTAGCTTCTCATTCAGTAAAATCAAATTTGTGTAAATGGTTTTGATAAAATGATTTTGATAACATTGTCCTTGATCACATCCCCTACTTCCACTGCAAGTCTGTATGTATAGCTTGAAGTCCAGCAGCCTATTTACTCATACTATTATAGATATCAAATTATTACCTGTTATATTTCCATTAAATTTAACAGATCTACTTTAGCACGGTGTTGGCCAGGCTGCCACCAACTGACCGCCAAGCCAAACTGTCCTGCAGCCTAATTTACTGATGGAAGATTACAGCAATATTAAAAGATAAGTAGTGATTGTTTCTGCAGGGAGGGATGCACTGCTAGATGCCCTAATGTAAGGGCTTTGCATCCACACCCCTGATTGCAAAATAAATCACCTCAGGGTCATAGCAGCTCAGAGCAGAAGGAACAAATGTAGTTTGTTTATGCTCAATGAATGCCACTTTGAAGATAGTGCATTTAGTAATTGGGGTGTGAGACCGCTACGTCAAGGCTGCACAAAGTACAGCCCCACCCTTGAAAAGCAATTTCCCAAATGGCCATGCTTCCCATGCTTGTGTGACAGATAATGAGGCAGCTGGACAGTGTGGTCAGACAGTTGCGTGGCAGCATTTGATTGGCAGCGTTCTGAAGTAGGCTCAAATCATGTTGTTTACCCACTGCCTATTGATTAGTTTCTGGTGAAGAATGTGGGAGAAGGTGCCATTCCTTTATTGCTATCTTTGGAATATAAACATACACGGATAAAAGCTTTTCTAGGTAACAGCTAGGAATTGAAGGTGCATTCATATATAGATAAGAATAAGAGGTGCTCTCAGATATTGTTGCAGCTTCCCTTCATAAATGTGCACAGCTCAACAGTTTGTATATTCACCTTTGATGCCTGGAAGATCAGAAGACCAAGGGTTCTTTTGTTACACCACAGGCTTAAATAAATGTTTTAGTTCTGACACTGCAAGACAGCATTAGATGGGTGCTGCACTCCTGAACTGTCCTCCTTTGCATTAGATGTTAAATCAAGGTTTATTCTGTTTCAACTGCGGTTAGCTAGGTGGTTATTAAACATCACATGGCATTTACCTGAAAGAAGAGGAGGAGAATTTTCCCAATGTCCTGGCTAAATTTTACCACCTTACCTTACTCATAAATATAGCACAAGCCTAGTAGGAGTAACACAAACAGAAAAAATAAATGTGGAGATGAACAAAACAAGTTTTTAATCAGACCATATTTCTTGTTTCTTTATTTAGTATGATAAGTTTTTTCTTTTAGTTAGACTGATGACGCTTATAGCTAAGTGATGTTGCAGAATGAATGATTCATTTAATGACTTTTTAAAAGTGATAATGAAACGGGTACATAGTTCACAAGAATACCTTCCATTCACATCTTGGGTAATGGCCTGTATTAGCGCACAGGAAACACTACCACTGATCACAAGTCTACCTAAGTCATAGAATGATATAAAATGGCCAGGGAATGAGCACATATATATCACAGGACTGTAAAGTGAGCTGTCACTGTGAAGGACTCTTTGTGCTGTTGGCTACAGAAGAGATCTTAACGCAGTAAACAAAGACTATGTCGACAGGCTGAAACATCGGCAGAAGGACAGCAAAGGCACAAAAAGAATGAAAAGTCAGTCATCCTGAATATCAAAGACAAAGAAACTTATTTCTTGGTGGTAATAGGGGCCTACTACAAATAGACATAGCTGAGAAGGTATTCCTGTTATGCCAGTTAAATATTAGTTTTGTTGTATGTGAGAAGAACAATATTATCAGGGCTTTTAAAACTTGTTTAACTGTAGCAACATCCCTCCATCAGGGAACCAGCTCGACACGTCTCAGCTCTTCATGAGAAGATCCAAAAAAAAAACAACTATAGAAAGCTGATTGGGCATTGTCCTTCTGCAGCTGCCAATTCAACACCCCCTCAGCTCTTTGAAAAGACCAAAAAGGAAAAAAAAAAATTTCAGCAGCAGCATACAGTAGAAAGCATCGACTTTTTTCTGCAACAGACAACCCGTGTGCCCCTCAGCTGTTCAAGAGAAGAGCAAAAAAAAAAAATGTCAGCATACTGTAGAAAGTTGACTGATATGTTTCTACCAATCAACTTTCTACAAATACTACATACCCCTCTAAACTCTGTAGCAAGCCTTTCGGCATGTTACACAAACTGCTGAAGTGCCTTTCTGTACTGGCATTTTAGGTACAGAACCAGCATCTCAATCATGCCCCCTAACACTTTACATTTGGGGTGGTTGCCCTCTTCACACCACCCTTGGTACGCTATTGCTGACTATTCTTCAGGAGAAAAGGAAGAAGTTGAAGCTTTTCCTAATGGAGAAAGCGGTCTTGACCAATAAATCTTTAGTTTTGAACGCTTTCAAAACTAGGGTCATCAATCTTGATCTTGGAGCCTATTAAGATCACTTCTGAATCTCCTAAGGCTCAGAAAAGAAAGTTGTAAGTATAGGTCTGAGAAACACCAAGCTTTCTCTCTAACTTATGCTCTGACAATGATTCTTCATATTACTTTCAGGGTTATAAGATTCAAAGTCTCCTGGTGAATTGGTGAATCACCCAGTTTAACTTTTTTGGCTAATAAAGAAGAATCTCAAATCATAACCACCAGACCAGCTTCTACAAGGTTTTATTCCATACCTCCTCATGAGTTTTTTGGAAGCATTTATTAGGACTCAGTAAAAATATCTGTAGTCTCATCCACATTTGGTTTTAGGGCAGATTGAGACCTTTTTTCACCTTGCCATTTTCTCTAGGTTTTCTTCACCATTGCACATAACAACAGCATCAGTACAGAAGAGGCTGATGGGAGATAGAAGGCCATTGTTGACATCTGGAGACCTACCATCCGCTATGGTTCCAGCCTTGGACCTTCAGCCTCTGATGCTGACAATTCAACTGTCAGTACTACTGCTAGTTCTAATGCCTTCAACATTGACTCTGCTGGCATTGATTGACACACCAGATAACTGCGGGGGGGGGGGGGGGTCACACTGTCTAGGCTGAGGTCAAAGCTGGCCTTGTCTGTACTAAATCCAAGAATGTAGGGTGTAGTGACACAACAAAACACCAATAAAAATGATAAAAAACAAATAGTATCACACAACCAACTAGACTGACTTCTAAAACTTAAAAACAATTCACTTTTAATAAAAATTAAAAAAGATTAACTGCTTTCGTCCATAAAAACATGTGGACTTCTTCAGAATCTAAAAAACAATCAATCATAGGGTGTACATATATATATATATATATATATATATATATATATATATATATATATCCAAAAACTTGAGGAAAGGCAATTAAACAATTACTTCATGTTAATTATACATTTAAAGGGACCATACATCCAAATCCAAATTATTTTTAAAAAACATGATCTTATATAAATAAAATAATTTGTTGCATAGATACAACAGTAGATCTAATGTTCATAATTGGTTAAAGGGAAATATATTCATTAATTCCTGGAAAGTGGGAGGCATTGAGTTTTAACTGCCATCTGATCTCTTTGTTTTCCAAAAGCAATTTATCATCCCCACCTCTGTGTTCATATCCAATCTATTCCAAAATGGCAAACTTAAACTTAATACAACCAGGGCTACTGTTAAGGTGTTTGAAAAGGGCATTTTTGTTATTCTGTTTACTTATATGATATAAATATTCATATATTCTGTTTTTTAGACCCTGTCCATTTTGGCCACATAAAACGCTGGGTAATCATTACAATTATAAACAAATATACTACTTTTTTTATAGACAATTACCTTTTTTAAAAAACACCTTTGTTTTAGTAATGTTGTCTAGAACTAGGAACTCAGATTCATTAATAAAGGGGCTTTGGTTACAACACCCACACTTTTTTGTACCTCCTTCTGAAGACCCACTATTAATCTTTTGAAACTTCACATTTTCAAAATTAGTTTTAAAATTAAACCCAGTCTTATAAACAAAGGAGGGGGTTTCGCTTTGATGCTGGTCCTGGTGTGCCAGCCTTTCAACTGTCTGTGCCCAGGCCTTTGGTGTTGATTTTGACGAGTGCTAATGTTATCATCTTTGCTGTTGACTTCTGTGCATTCGCTAGCTTCATTTGTCTATGTATTGAATTGTTTTCCATCCAGGCAACAGATATTACTTTGGCTGAGTCTTCAGCCTACCAAGAACTATGTGAGGCATTATCAAGGAGAACCTTTATTTTTAGAAACCAACTCAAGGATTTTGCTACATTGCATGAACTGTATTTTGTGATAGAGATGCTCACATTCTAATGTTTGAAACAGATTCTTCCACATAGATAATTTTTTTGTTGTTGTTTTAGAAAGTTCTGTTCTTAGGTGCCATTCCTTCATCTGGAAGATTATCAGGGTTACAAGCTTTAGCAGTATAACAATCCTGTGTATTATTTCATAAACATAGGGAGTCTATGCATACCGATCCTTCTCTCCTGCCTGAGGTAGCTACTGACTGTTCTAATAAGGGAGGATATTTATTGTATTGCATAGATGTAAATAGACAGCTCAGGTTCTATGTGGGCAGAAACTAAATCCTCCAAATGGAATCCTCAGTTTTTCACATCTTTTTCAAACAAGAAACACAGCCACAAAGTATCAAAGGTTACCTTAGTTAAGTGTTTGAAATATTGCTTTAAGTTTTATATGAAAAGGACAGTAAACCTTTTCCTTCTAAACCTAGTGCTCATTCAACTAGACCAGTAGCCACATCTCAGGCCCTTTCATAATGCAGCTTTGGCTGCTATTTGTACAGCAACAACTCATCTTCTGTGAATAGGTCCCAGGACAGTATAAGCTGGATGTCATAGGAAGGTTTATGCCTTTCATCAGGTCCACAGGAATCGGAGGTATTTTCCACGAGGGAGAAAAGTTTACCTTTGGGCTCTGTCCCACTATTAATCCTCAAACCTGATAAGAAAGTTATGTACTTAACATAACCATAGATCTGGAAGAGCAGATCCATCATCATTAACATCCCTATCCACTTTTCCTTTCATCTGGTTAACTTGATATAGAGGTCCATATTTCTGTGTTTGGCCACAATGTGGGACAAACCAGAGATCTGAGAAAGCCCACATATAGAACATTTTGAGTAAAGGGGGTGGATTTAGCAAGCTGAGGAAGATGTTCATCGTGTTTCACTGTTGCAGTCATAACTGTAGGGTGCTCCTGCCAGCAGGCAGCCCGAGGTTGGCCAGAATCCCAAAGTCTGGGTCCGGCGTCGGCTGTACAAGCCAGTACCCTGACGTCAGTACGCTCTGGTACATAGCCCTCAGCCGACGCCATCTTCTCCAGTCTTTCTTGCTGTGTGGTGGAAAGCAGCTCACAAGTCGTTGGTTGGCGATTTTCGAACAGCGTTTTTGGTTGCTGTCGGTCCGAAGTTCTTACTTCTCTTCTCAAAGCTAAGTACCCCGTTGGGGAATCTTTTTCTTGTTCCTCCGATGTCAGAAAAAGTTAATAATTGTATTACGTGTGGGAAACAAATACCTCATAAAGATTTCCACTCTTACTGTTTACCTTGCTTAGGCCCTGACCACGACGTTTCTTGTTGTCGGTTCTGTGCCAGGTTTAATTCTCGTACTATCAAACGCAGGTACGACTGGGCTCTGAATTACTTTGGCAGACGCTTCAATTATAGAATGTCGTCGGATGCTACCGGAATTCAAAAGAAGCGCAAAGACAAGGACAGGCCTCCGAGGTCCAAACAGGACTCGTTGCAGCTGGAGCCAGCGTCCGGTTCGGCTGTCGTCAGTGAGGCACGTTTGCAGCCCCTGTTGTCCACCACTTCTGAACCGATGGCCGATACAGACTCCCGTGGGGAGCCATCAAGGCCTTCTATTTTATCTGCTGCAGGACCTTCGGACGTCGCTCCCTCGGATGGGTCCGGAACCACTGTGCAGGTACCGGCTTCTGAGGGGGTATTCAGGCCTACTGACATCACTATTTCAAAGGCAAAGGCAAAGACAAAGATTCCTGTTAAGGCCAAAGCTCCTGCTCAAGCTACTTCTGAATCTACTCCCCGGACACAGAAGCAATTGTTAAGGATGGCTGAAGATTTGCTTGCTATGATTAGGGGTTCTCACCCCCCCCCCCTGAGAAAAGGCCTCGACAGGATGTTCCTTTGGATTCCTCTGACCAGGCTTCTATATCTTCTGTCTCTTCCTCTGATCAAGAATATTCTTTTCCTCCTTATGAGGATTCGGATGCTGAGGACTCCTTGCCCTCTGCCTCTCCGCCTGAAGATTTTTCTTTTGGGGAAACCTTACATGAGATGAGGGAACATTTTCATTGGGAAGGTCAGGATTATTCTGCTTCCAAGAAGAGGCTTAGAGAATTCCTTCTTCGTCCTCAACATAGGCCTTTGGCTATCCCTCCTGTTCTTGACATTGTGGATGATGCTTTTTCCGAGGCTAATTTGAATCCTGACTCCATACCTCCTGCTCCCTCTAAGCCTGATAGGTTTTATAGGGTTCCTGAGTCTCATTTGTTCTTGTTTAAGAATCCCTCTGCAGATCCTGAAACTATATTTCAGGGCTCTAAGGCTGCTAAAGTTGCTACTTCTAAGAATCCTATTCCCTCTGAGAAGGATTCTCGTGCCTTAGACAGGTGGGGTAAAAAGGTATATACTTCTGCTACCCTCTCTGTTAGGGCTTTAAATTGCCAGTTTCATATGTTTAAGTATCAGCAATTTCTTTTGTCTGTTTTAAAGCAAAAGCTTGCCTCCCTTCCTGCATGTGCAGAAGATAAGGAACTACAGGATGTATTGCATGCAACTGAACAACTGAACAAACATAGCTTGCATTGTGGTTTTGATGCTTTGGATGCTTCTTGCAGGGCCGCAGCCTCTGGTACTGTTATCAGGAGACATGCTTGGCTTCGTGAGCAAAGTTTACCTGAACAGGTTAAGGCTAAATTATTAGATGCCCCTGTTCAGCATGATGTTCTTGTTGGATCTAAGGCTGAGGAGGTTATTAAAAGATGGAAGAAAAGGCAAAATCTATGCAAACTGTGAAAGATTTCTTGCAAGTTCAGCCTCCTAGATTTTCCAGGAATTGGCCCTCCAAAAATTGGTCCTTTCCCACGTCTGACAGGCCTCAAAGGGGAAGATATAGACGCTCCAGAGGTCGTGGCCAAGCTCAGGCCTCCTACAGATCGAGACAATGGACTGCTTCTTCACCTAGAAGGGGAGAAGACAGATCCCAATCTCAAAGGAAGCAAACTCAATGACTCTCTCGGTTGGGCTACAGGGACTCTTTACCTGGATGCCCCTCTCGGAGGAAAACTTTCTCTTTTTTACAGAAATTGGACTCATATTACCCAGGACAAATGGGTATTGGACGTGATTTTAAAAGGCTACAAATTCCACTTTCATACCTTGCCAAGGGCTTTCGGTTGGCCAGATCTGCCAAAACATCAATGGTCAGAGGCCTTAAATCAAGTGGATGCTCTTCTGGCCATGAGAGCCATAGAGCCTGTTCCACTCTCAGAGATGGGAAAAGGTTTTTATTCAAGACTGTTTCTGGTTCCAAGAAAGAAAAGCTCATGGAGACCTATTCTGGACCTTTCTGTGTTAAACACCTTTTTGGAAATTCCAAAATTCAAGATGCTTACTCTGCAGCAGCTGATTCCAATGCTCTCTCAGGACGCCTGGATGGTGACATTGGATCTAAAGGAAGCTTATTTACACATTCCCATCAGGCAGGAACACAGGAAATTCCTCAGGTTCAAGGCAGGTTCGAGACACTTTCAATTCTCTGTACTGCCCTTTGGTTTATCTACTGCACCCAGAGTCTTTACCAAGTGCCTGGCACCAGTAGTGGCTTATTGCAGACTCCAGGGGATTCAGATTTACCCCTATTTGGACGATTGCCTTATTCAGGCAGACAGCAAGGATCTTTTACTTCAACATCTGGATTTTGTTCAACGTCTTCTCCTCCTACTGGGATTTTCAGTGAACACAAAAAAGTCACATTTGATCCCTTCTCAACAAATGGTATTTCTGGGAGCCCTCTTAAATACAACCTTACAAAGGGCCTTCCTCACTACAGAAAAACAAATACAGCTGGCTTCAATTTTCAAAACTTTGGCAACTCTACCTCAGCTCACTGCAAGGAAATTCCTGCAGGCACTGGGCTACATGGCTTCCTGCATTCTGTTACTTCCAAATGCAAGGCTTCATATGAGAAAGCTTCAATGGTATCTGAAAAGTGTATGGTCGCAGCATTACCACGATCTGGACACTCTGATTCCTCTGATCCCCTGCCTCCAGAAGGAGTTCCTTTGGTGGTCCAGGGTGTGTGCGTTAAACGAAGGAAAGCCTTTCCGTCTTCCTCAACCTTCTCAAATCATAACCACGGGCGCCTCGGATTATGCTTGGGGAGCACATTTTCTAGGCAATTGCCAGCAGGGAACCTGGACAAAGGATCATCTTCACTGGCACATCAATCTGAAGGAAATGTTGGCAGTTCAAAATGCTCTTCTAGCCTTCAAGAACCTTTTGCATCCAGGACCTCTTTTGATTTGCACAGACAACACCAC
Source organism: Protopterus annectens (assembly GCF_019279795.1). Taxonomy (NCBI): domain Eukaryota; kingdom Metazoa; phylum Chordata; order Ceratodontiformes; family Protopteridae; genus Protopterus; species Protopterus annectens. The sequence goes on from NC_056741.1 coordinate 525,589,505, forward strand.
AGTCATGTGGTACATAAACAAGCAGGGGGGTTCTCATTCGTACCCCCTTTGCAGACTAGCTATGGCTTTATGGGACACAGCTCTAAATCTGAATCTACATCTCCAGGCCCAATTCATACCAGGAGAACAAAATCTCTTAGCAGACAGCCTGAGCAGGAACATTTTAGATCCTCACGAATGGATGCTAGACACCAACTTATTCAACAAGATTACTGCAGTTTGGGGATGCCCCCAGATCTGTTTGCATCCCATCTCAATCATCAGCTGCCTCTCTTTTGCACCAGGTCATTCCACAAAACAGCTTGGAAAGTGGATGCCCTGTCCTTCAGCTGGAGAAACCTTTCGGGATATGCCTTCCCTCCTCTTCCTCTTCTTCCTCGGATTTTACTAAAGATAAAACAGGACAAGCCCAAGTTCCTCATCTTGATTGCTCCAAATTGGCCTCGACAGTTTTGGTATCCAACTTTAAAGCACCTGTTCTTGGAGCCTCCTTGGATTCTCCCACTGAACCCTTCTCTTCTGTCCCAGCATCAGGGTCAGTTGCTACATTCCAATCTCAAGACCCTTTGTCTGGCAGCTTGGCTCTTCAAAGCAATTTGATCTCTTCTAGTCTTCCCAAATAAGTTTTGGATGTTCTTTTGGAAGCTAGACGACCTAGCACTAGGAAATCCTATGCCTCTAAATGGAAGAGATTTTGCATTTGGATGCAGGACCAAGGCTTGGACCCTCTGGTACCTGATCTCTCTTCTATTTTGCTTTACCTTTCGGATCTTTTGTCTAATGGACTTTCCTTTTCTTCCATTAAGATTCATGCTTCTGCTATTTCTGCTCATTTCAATACTGATCCCCCTGTTTTTTCTCATCCTTTGGTGAGACAATTCTTGAGAGGGGCTAAGAATTTAAGGCCTCCCAGAACCCCTCCTGTTCCTGCTTGGGATCTTAATTATGTTTTAGAAAAACTTACTTTGCCTCCTTTTGAGCCTGCTGCATATTCAGATATTAAGTTTTTATCTTGGAAGACGGTTCTTTTGTTAGCTTTGACTTCTGCCAGAAGGGTCTCAGAGCTGCAAGCTCTCATGGCTGTGGAACCATACCTTATTTTCCACCAAGACAGAGTATCCTTGAGGACCAATCCTACTTTCATGCCTAAGGTGATTTCGAAAGTGGCTTTGAATCAAACAATTCACCTTCCTACCTTCTTTCCTAATCCTCAGAATGAAGGGGAAAGGATTTTGCATTCCTTGGACGTGCACAGACAGTTACGATTTTATTTGGACAAGACTAAAGCGTTCAGAGAATCTAACCAATTGTTTGTTTCTTTTGCCTCCAGTTCTCTTGGAAAGGCTATTTCCAAACAAACTATTTCCAAATGGATTTCTTATGGAATAAGATTTTGTTACACTCATCATGGGAAACAATTTCCAGGTACTGTGAGAAGTCATTCTACTAGAGCAGCTGCTACTTCTACAGCTTTTCTCAGGGGAGTTCCTACCAAGGATATCTTGGAAGCTGCCACTTGGAGTTCTGTGCATACTTTTTCCAAGCACTACAATCTCCCTTTGTATTCTAAGACCAGGGCAGGCTTTGCCTCTGCTGTTTTGCAGGGTCTTCTTGCTGCCCCTTCTTCTGTCTAAACCTCCCCCTCTTTTCACTGCTTTGGGATTCCACCCTACAGTTATGACTGCAACAGTGAAACACGATGAACATAGTACAGTTGTGTACACCTACCATAAATGTAGATGTTCGAGTGTCTTCACTGTTGCAGTCGGTGTTTCCCTCCTATCCCCTCTTTTTCTCTTTTTTGTGGTGTATTTGTGTTTCCTAGTGGGATTCATTTATGATTTATTGGGGACTTCTGACATCTAGGGCAAGAAAGGCTGGAGAAGATGGCGTCGGCTGAGGGCTATGTACCAGAGCGTACTGACGTCAGGGTACTGGCTTGTACAGCCGACGCCGGACCCAGACTTTGGGATTATGGCCGACCTCGGGCTGCCTGCCGGCAGGAGCACCCTACAGATGTCCTTCAAGGATGCATCTGCAGTCATAACAAATGGGTTGTCCTGTCGTCAGGCAGCCCTTCGGTCGGCCGGATTCCAAAGTCTGGGTCTGGCCTCGGCTGGTGTCGCACTTCACCCGACGTCATCTCTGCTGGTCTTCGGGTATAAAGGCATCAGCCGACGCCATTTTCCCCAGTCTTTCTTGCCGCGTGGCGCCCGAAGCAGAAGCTGTTCGCAAGTGCCGGTCGGTCAGATCCAGAGATTACTACTACCGAATACTACTTCGAAGACTTCTAAAAGCTAAGTACCCGTTGGGGACTCTTTCTTGCCTCAGCCGATGTCAGAAAAAGTAAATAACTGTTTAACTTGTGGGAAACAAATACCTCATAAAGATTTCCACTCTTACTGCTTACCTTGTTTAGGCCCAGACCACGACGTAGCAGCCTGTTTAGCCTGTGCTTCCTTCAACCGGCGAACGCTTAGGCGTCGGTCGGAGTTTGCTGAACAGTTTTTCGCTCAGATTTTGCGTACATTATGCCGCCGGATCCTCCGACTTCTCAAATTGTTAAAACGCAAAGAAAAGACCGACACTCGCGGTCCGGGTTTTGGCCCGAAACCACGGTTAAGCAAACATGAGTGTCTCGGTTTCGGCCGAAACCGAGCAAACGGGTCAATCTTCAGCCGAATCCATGACTACTACCGAGGCCCCTGCTACCATAGTTGAATCGGCCTCTGAAGTTTTGCCTACTAATGTGGTTCCTATAGAATTATCAGACACCATCCCTTTGGATATCTCTACCCCAGCACGTGGTGCTGCTAGGCCTCCTGCAGCCATGTCTATTAAGGCCTTTGCCAGGGCTAAAGCAGCCAAAACTGCTAAATCAGTGCCTGTTAAGCCCCCCTCACACAGGCCCAGTTCCAGTTCTCAAATGCTTACTCTGGCAGAGGATCTCATCTCTTTAATAAGGGGATCCCAATCTCACCCAGACAGGGCCTCTCAGCCTCCAGAAAAGAGACCTAGAGCAGAGCGCCAGAGCCAGTGTCCTCAGATGATTCTTCTGATGATTCAGACATTACAGACCATCCAGAGGCTCCTTTTTCTACTTATGAAGATTCCGATGCTGAAGAATCTATTCCATCTGCCTCTCCACCAGAGGAATTTTCCTTTGGGGAAACCTTACATGCCATGAGAGAGCAATTCCAATGGCAGGGACAAGATTTCTCAGATTCAAGAAAAAGGCTTAGGACCTTTCTACACTTACCGCAACATAGGCCCTTAGCTATACCTCCAGTTCTGCCTGTTGTGGATGATGCATTTAATGATGTTTGCACTGCTCCTGATACTTTACCTCCAGACCCTGCCAAACCAGATAGGTTTTACAGGGTACCGGACACTCATCACCACCTATACAAGGCCCCAATTGCAGATCCTGAGACTATCTCCCAGGGGCCTAAGGCAGTAGCTTCGACCTCAGCAAAAAAACCCTCTCCCTTCTGAAAGGGAATCCAGGTCCTTAGAGAGATGGGGTAAAAAAGTTTACACCTCTGCTACTCTCTCAGCTAGAGCTTTGAACTGTCAGTTTCATATGATCCAATACCAAGAGTTTATGCTTGATCAGTTAACTAAGAAACTGTCCTCTGTTGACTCCTTAGATAAGAAATATGTTTTAGAAATGGTGAATAACATTCAGCAGGTTAGTAACCATTCTTTAAAATGTGGCTATGATGCACTGGAGGCTTCATTTAGATCAGCCATGACTGGCACAGTTATAAGAAGGCATGCATGGTTGAAAGAACAGGTCTTGCGGATCATGTTAAAGCAAAGCTGTTAGATGCTCCTATGGATAAGGCCAGTCTATTTGGTTCTCCTGCTCAGCAAGTAATGAAGAAAATGGAAGAGAAGGCAAAATCTGTACAAACAGTTAAAGATTTCTTACAGGTTCAGCCCCCAAGGTTTAGCAGGAACTGGCCTTCCAAAAATTGGTCCTTTCCAGACTCCTCTAAATCTCAGAGAGGCAGGAATAGACGTCCCAGAGGCAGAAATCAATCCAGAGGAGGTGCCTACAGAGGACGCCAGTGGCAAGGCAATAACCAGCGAGGCACAGACACAACCACTGCCACTGCAACAGGACATTCACAGTGACTTGGCTCTGACACCGCCTACCAGGGAACAAATAGCAGCACCCTTAGGCGGAAAGTTAGCCTTATTTTCAAAAAATTGGCACTATATCACAAAAGACAAGTGGATTTTGCAGACTATAGACCAAGGCTACAGGTTTCACTTCCACACCTTACCAGTAAAAAGAGGAATGCCAAACCTACCTCCAAATCAGAAAACAGAAGCTCTAAAGCAGATAGCTCAATTAACAAAGATGAGAGCTGTGGAAAGAGTACCACCAAAAGAACAGGGCAAAGGATTCTACTCCAGACTCTTCCTAGTACCAAGAAAAGAGAAAAGTTGGAGACCTATTCTCGACCTGTCCGCCTTAAACACATTCATCATTGTCCCAAAATTCAAAATGCTGACCCTACAGCAACTTCTTCCCATGCTGGGCAAGGAGTGTTGGCTGGTAACTCTAGATCTCAAGGAGGCATACCTGCACGTCCCCATATGACCAAATTGTAGAAGATACCTCAGATTTCTTGCAGGATCAGAGCATTATCAATTCTCAGCATTGCCCTTTGGCTTACCTACTGCGCCCAGAGTATTCACAAAATGCCTGGCATCAGTAATCGCTCATTGCAGGCTACAGGGAATCCAAATTTATCCATACCTGGACGACTGCCTGATACAAGCGGACAACAAAAGCAATCTGACAAAAGACTTACAAAGAGTCATTTGCTTACTACAAGCCCTGGGATACACAGTCAATTTAAAAAAGTCGAGACTAATACCATCCCAAACAAAAACGTTCTTGGGTGCAGAATTGGACACAGTAAAACAAATGGCATTCCTAACTGCAGAAAAACAAGATCAACTCCCTCATTACTTCTTGACATTAACAAAGCAGAACAAACTAACAGCAAGGAAAGTACTGCAGGCCTTGGGCTTCATGGCATCATGCATAATCCTGGTCCCCCATGCCAGATTGCATATGAGAAAACTACAGTGGTACCTAAAGAATTTATGGTCTCAACACAGGCACAGCTTAGAAGCCGAAATACCACTAATCCCATGCCTGAAACAAGAGTTCCTATGGTGGGCTCAAGCATGCCAGTCAAACCCAGGCTTGCCGTTCCACAACTTTCAAGCAAGCCAAACCATCACAACGGACGCCTCAGACTTAGGTTGGGGGGCCCACATGCTGGACAAATGCATACAAGGATTATGGACCCCAGATCAACTGCACCTGCACATAAATCAAAACGAAATGCTAGCAGTAAAATTAGCAATCCAGAATTTCAGACCATTCCTCAAAGAAGGCCATTTGATGATAAGGACAGACAACACCACAGTCATGTGGTACATCAACAAACAGGGAGGCACTCATTCATACCCCCTATGCCGAATGACTCTGGACCTATGGAATATGGCTCTGAGCTACAACATTCAGTTACAGGCAATATTTGTACCGGGAAAAGAAAACATCCTAGCAGACATGTTAAGCAGAACTACCTCGAATGCTCACGAATGGATGCTACACCCGGACATCTTCAAGGCCATCACACAGAAATGGGGAATGCCACAAATAGACCTATTCGCATCCCCACTCAATCACCAGCTCAAGAAATTCTGCACAAGGACATACCACCCACTTGCATGGAAGGTGGACTCTCTATCCTTCAGTTGGAAAGGCCTGACAGCATATGCATTCCCACCTCTTCCTTTGATGCACAAGATACTACTGAAAATCAAAGAGGAGCGTCCAAGGATAATTCTGATAGCTCCAAATTGGCCAAGACAACACTGGTATCCATTGCTGAGGAGCATGTCACGGGGGAGAACGTGGACACTACCCCTGATGCCCTTGATGTTAACTCAGAACGACTACAACATCATGCATCCAAATCTAAAAACTCTGCAACTAACTGCCTGGAACATTACATAACAGCAACTAACCCAGATTTATCCCAAAGGGTTAAAGACATTATCCTGGAGGCCCGCAGACCTTCTACAAGAAGGAACTATGCAGGGAAATGGAAAAGGTTTGTCATTTGGAGCACTGAAAGAGGAAAAGATGTGTCAAAGATAGATATTGCCAACATCCTGGAGTATTTGGCAGAGCTTCTCCATACAGGCCTGTCCTATTCCTCCATCAAGATACATGCATCAGCTATTTCTGCAGAATACAGCTTGATCGCCCTGTCTTCTCACATCCTCTACTCAGGCAGTTCCTCAGAGGAATCAAGAATGTAAAACCTCCTAGGAAACCACCATTACCAGCATGGGACTTGAACTTTGTGCTAGAAAAATTGACACTCCCTCCATTCAAACCAGCAGCAACAGGAGATCTTCAACACCTATCCTGGAAAACTGCTTTCCTACTGGCAATTACTTCAGCAAGAAGGGTTTCGGAACTACAGGCCTTAATGGCAGTACAACCCTTCCTAATCTTCCATCAAGATAGAGTATCCATGAGAACTAATCCTACATTTATGCCTAAGGTGGTATCCAGAGTGTCTCTAAACCAGGCAATCCACCTACCTACCTACTTTCCCAATCCACAGAACAGGGGGGAAAGACTGCTGCATACCTTGGATGTACATAGACAGTTGCGCTACTACCTGGACAGAACCAAGGGCAATAGAAAAACTGACCAGCTTCTAGTGGCCTATGCAACAGGAAGGGAAGGAAAAGCAATTTCCAAACAGACAATCTCCAAGTGGATAGGAAATTGCATCAGATTCTGTTACTCCTACCATGGAAAGCCAATTCCACAGAACATAAGACCTCACTCTACAAGGGCTACAGCCACTACCACAGCTTTCTTACGAGGAGTGGCAACCAAGGACATTATTGAGGCGGCTACTTGGACCTCCGTGCATACATTTGCCAAGCATTATAACTTACCTCTATACTCTAGATCCCGAGCAGGGTTTGCCACTGCTGTATTGCAAGGGATCCTAACTACACCATAATTATTCTTCCTCCTCCCTAGTTTGGCTATGGTATTCTACCCATTTGTTATGACTGCAGATGCATCCTTGAAGGACATAGTACAGTTTTGTACCTACCATAAATGTAGATGTCCGAACAGGATAGCATCTGCAGTCAGGATTACCCTCCCTCCTTCCCCTCTGTGGTATTCCTAGGGTATTTACCCTCCTAATAGCTAGCTGGGGGGGGATCTCTTATGGTGTATTTGTTTGTATATATGTACATACATGCTTATTTTTTGTGTTTGCCTACCTTTTTTTTGGAAACATTGGCATTTACCCAAAATTTGGTTTTCCAAGAGGGCAACTGGCATCTGGAGCAAGAAACACTGAGGAAAATGGCGTCGGCTGATGCCTTTATACCCGAAGACCAGCAGAGATGACGTCGGGTGAAGTGCGACACCAGCCGAGGCCAGACCCAGACTTTGGAATCCGGCCGACCGAAGGGCTGCCTGACGACAGGACAACCCATTTGTTATGACTGCAGATGCTATCCTGTTCGGACATCTACATTTATGGTAGGTACAAAACTGTACTTTATGACTGCAACAGTGAAGACACTCGAACATCTACATTTATGGTAGGTGTACACAACTGTACTTTTCAGTTATTGAGCTGCCTAATGCTGGATGGGATCAGTCTTGTTAACAAGGATCAACCTTCTCATTCAGATCTATCAGTGTGGTAGGTATACATTTTTTGTTTAAATTAGTCACTGCATTTTACACAAACAAGTATTACTTATGAATCTAATAATTTAGGTAGCACGTTTTCTACATATTTGAAGTACAATAGTAAATACTTCAGTGCATATTATTTTTCTTAGTTCATATATTTTGCTTGTTTGCTTTTACTTTTTACTGTACCGTCATTATTGTCATTCATCTCAGCTGTATGATTTCCTTGTATCTATTCCCTTGTATGAAGTACACTGTTGTTTCCATTTCAAATATTGCTGCTTCTGTCTGTCTCAGTATGCCAACAGTCTCTTAAATAAGGCATTTTCATATGTTCTCTTCTAATCGCCCTTCTCTTGTTTTGTAGTATCTCATTGCGTCAGGATTTTTTAGCTAAGTGAAGAGCTTACTTTTTCAAATTAATGATAGCTTTCAGCTTTAGTCAGCAATACCTTATCAAAAAAGATACTTTGTTTCCAGCTTGATTTAGTTTTCTAATTGTGCTAAGATAATATGCGCAACAGTTTATTAAATGCAATAGATCATTAGCCCCGAGACAACATGGGTTGATGAAATCACAGTTAAGCAAACAGAAGACATTCTCACGGCCGACTATTTTCTTTCTCATGATGCATTAGTGATAGATTCTTCTTTGTTATAGCAATGCCACACATTTCTGCATTTTGTTGCAACTTGCAAAAAGACAAAAAATACATTTTCTGCTGACACATTGTGGGTGACTGACTGCATCTTTGAGGAATATACAATAGTGAAAAGGAAGTCTGAAATGTGGATGATACAGAAAAGTTAAAGGATAAGCTGTCCCACAGTAAAAAAACAAAATAGAACAAAAAACCCCAGTATCCACACAGAATGACAGTACTGCCCAGAGGGCTTTTTACCATCATTGAAAGAGGAAAATGAGGAAATAAAATATTCTGTGCATGTTTGCCCTCTAGTGCATGAGATGAGAATAACACATTTAGCACTGAAATGTGCATACAGGGGCTGTTGGGTGGCTCTTTGTACTTACAGTAAAGAGTCGATTATCCAAACTAATTGGGACTTAGGGTAGTTGGGATAATCAAACATACATTGAACTGGATACAAAATTTCTAAAATCTTGTGTTTTCTGCATGCAGGGAATACACTTTTCAACCATTCGGCGAATATTTTTCACACGCAAGTGGGCTACAGGCTCAAACAACACTCACAAGTGAATACGTATAACGTCTACATATTCAGACTTTATGATTGTTCCTACCTGAAAACTGTAGAAGGCTGTGTTTGGATAATTGACGTTTCGGATAATCAACATTTGGATAATCGACTCTGTACTGTATATAGTGCCTTCTTTTATCACTACAGAGCTGTACTTTAAAGGATGGCATTATAAATACCTTGGATGACCATATAGATGCCTTTAAGCTGTTGTAATACCTCATCCCAGAGAGAATGCAAAAGAAAGTATATAATGGTTATGAAACTGGAGAATAGTTATTTGCTGGAGGGTCATAGCACACTTAAAGGAAAGTTTTAACAAGTGCAGAAAATGTTCTTGCAGAATGAAAACGGAAAAAGACAATATTTTATTATTGTGGCTGTGATGTCACCATCGCTTCAGGCACCAGCGTAACAGGACAGAGCACACTCTGTTCTCTGTAAAGACATATCATGTGGATCTACTCATCAAATCAGCTAGAATGTATTCTAATTAGAAAATATTGGATCAGATGTAAGTCGTGATGGCTGTTTTTAATTGAAACTAGCACTTTCAGGTACACCACCACTTTTAAATAATTATGGAGGATCTTTTCACATAATTTTCAAGCCTGTTATAATTCCCATCAGCAGCACAGTTTCCATGCTCTACTTATAGCAGAAAATATTTCAGTTTTTACTTGTTTATAGTTTACTACAAAACTCGTATAATGTCAGTGAAGTATTATATAAATCCCAGAGATACATAAAATACATATGTGTTCTGAGAGATTTGCTAGTGGATCTCTTTGCGGTTCTTCAGACAGCAGTGCCAGAAGTTGCTTGCCAGTGCAAGTGGAGAGAGTGTTTGGTTGAGTACAGCAATAAATGGGATAGGTTGGGCATACATACATGCCTGAGGGAGAACCATTAGATTGGACAGGTGTCTTTTTTCTCTTTTGAGATCCGTATGGGAGACTGAATCACCAAACATGCCTTGATGACTGGGATGGGGGGTTGGGAATCGCCAGTATGGCAAAAGAAGTACCACTACACCCTAAAGACAGTCACTTGTATACTTGCCTTCACTGTACACCTCTGAGGTCTGTGAGAAAAGTAAAAGAAACAATGATCACACTGTCCTCAGCCCAAACACAAGCTATAATGACTTCCTGTGCACACCTCTAAGGTTTGACTGCGATGAAAATATAAGAAGTAGTAACCAAACAATCCCAGCCACTCCCCCCCCCCCCCCACACACACACACACATAAACTACAGCAACTTTCTGTGCACATACATGTCAGCAGGGTTGGTTTTAGAATGGGTGTGGTTGAGAGCAGAGACCATTATCAGCTTTATCCTAACAGGGCCATATCACACCCTGTTCAGGTTAAAGAGTGTAATCAAAAAATGAATACATTTTTCTCCTCATTTTCCCCAACCAGCAATAGCTTTTGTGGGGGCCCCCACACAGTCAGGGATGATTAAAGAGGCCTCCCTGTATCCATTTATACAGTCTGGGGAGTGGGGGCTATCAGATTCCTAGAATATCTAAGTGTCTGCATGTTCTGTGATGTATTTTCTGCCTTACTTTTGAAATGTAATTACTTATTAATCACATTTTTACTGATAGGAAGAATAATGTATATATCCTGGTATCACTCCATGTGTGTGTGTGTGTGTATGCGCACAGACAAAAAAATCTGTGATATTTTTCACACACAAATACACACACACACACACACACACACACACACACACACACACACACACACACACACACACACACACACACACAAATCATAAGTCATAGCAATGCTAATTTTTTACTGATTTCAACAAATACCAATACACTGTATAACACTGGTACTGCCATACCAGATCAGTGACTGCTGTTTAACAGGCATCAAACAGCAGCAGGGATAAGTCAGTTTTATTAATCTCATTGAGGAATAATGTTTACCTGTCACTGTAACTGTCCCTGATTTCAGACTACTCTGATTTTGCCTCATAATTATGCTCTCTCATTTGTAAAAAAGTTTGATTTGCTGGTAAATCATTCAGGATTATAGACGGTCAATAAATTTTAAACTTCTTTTTGTCCGAAAAATGCATGTTGATGCAAAAGGTGTTATTCTATTAACTATTTCATTTAATTAGAGTAATATTTAAAAAAAATGCAGCTGAATTTGAGCCTTTATTCTGCTAATTATTTTTGGCATTGCACAGAATTCTTCAGCAGAGAAGTTCATTGAGAGTTATAGTATCTGGTGTTCTTGCAATATTTAAAACACTCCTGGAAAGAGAAAACCAACCCTGAAGATAAGAAGCATCAGCTCCTGTTAAAATGAAAGGTCTGCACTGAGATTGGTCACTCTGGCTGCTGATCTCTCTCTAGAGCTTACCTTGCTCATGTTCATTATCAGTATTTTTTCCTAACAGGGTCATATCATAACCCCGTTCAGGTTAAAAAGCATAATCAAGAAATTAGAACTTTTTTTCTCCCAATTTTTCTCCAAACAGCAGCAGCTTTTGAGGGACCACCACACAAAGATAATTAAAGAGGACCCTCTAAGGCTGGTACCTAAAGCTAACTATATTTTGTTAAGTTTTACTGCAGAGAATGTCCACCTGCAGGGTTTAGCTAAGCCAGAGCCACTATGTCAGTGGTAAAACATTTAATGGAATTACGAAGCCTGTTACTTGATAAAACACTGTTACTATAACCAGTGATATCACTCAGTTTTAAATGAGATATAAATGAGAGTTATTATTACCCACCTGGTCTATTAAGTATACAAGATTGCTGTACTAGCTTTTGTTGGTTTGACAGACATGTTACAAAATATCAAAATAAGATAACTTGCTGTGGTTTGGGGATCTCCAGGAAAAGGGGGCCCCCAACAACCTTAGGGTTTGCTGGTACATAAAGCTGACTATGCAAACCACCTAACTATACTGAAGCTTCTAGTTATTTACTCCTTAAAAAGCATCTCTGTCTAGTTGATCTCACACAGTTAATAACTACAAAAATAATAAAGATATACATATGCTGAGTTCCTTCTAGCCTGTAACTCTGTCACACACACTATTTCATCATCATACTTTTCCTGTGTCAGATTTGTAAAATTATGTTTTTCAAGTAAACTAGTAATGGATACTTGTATTATTATTTTGCTTTTAACTTTTAATTTGGTCTTTTTAATTTAATATTTTAATAGATATATAACATAGAGTATAACAATGCACTAAGTATAACACATAGTAGTATTCTATAGATAGTTTCTTGTACATTATGTGTAAAAACACAAAGGAATGTCTGTGTTTCAAAACTAAGAATACCAACTGTTTGAATGTACAGTCTGTGCAGTAGTAATACCCTTACATTACTCTAAATTGTTATTAATATTATTATTAATTTTTAATTTGTTCTACCCCAAAGTAGAATGGTGAGGGCTATTATTCTGATGTGATTTTATTTTTCAGCCAAGGTGTCTTTTTCCCCACACTGCACCACTAGTTATGAAGAGTTATGATAATACTGAGTGTAATGGTTTCAGGAATGCCACAACTGACCGGGGACAATAGGTATTCATTTGTATGATCAAAAAAAATAAACAAAAGCCCATTCACTTGTGACCACTAAATCCAATGGGCTTCCAGTGAAAGTGTTTGCAACTTAACTTCTATGACTTGACTTGATAACCTTGGAAATGATTATACTGGAACAGTATGGAGAGCATTACCTTTCACATAAAACGCTTTCATTTGAAGATCCTTTCCAGGTTTTGGCTCATCTTCAATTAGAAAGATAATATCCACATGACATTTTATACAAGAGAAAGAATGAGGAACTGTCAAACAAGAAGCTAAAGTGGCAGAGGACATGCAAAGGTTGAGAATGGCACTATGGGAAGGAAAACAAAAGAAAATGGAGACATAGGCCTCCTAATCCAACATGAGTGAATGATGCAAAATTACTACAGGGGATTGGTAAATGTCAAGTAAGGAGGCCAACAGTGATGTAGTCATTAAAACGTGCTGGATTGGCATTGAAGGTGACAGGACTGGGCAGGAAAAGGAAGCTGAATCTGGAGAGTGTATTAGCAGTGCGGTCACTTCTATTTACGTTATTACATTTGTCAAACATAGGCCTTATCTGCATTCTCCTTGTGTACCATTCATTATCTTTCTTTCTTTCAGAATTGAATGCATCCTTCTTTTTTTGAGATCAACCAGGCAAGTTTGCAGTTATGCAAATTTTGGCAGTAAAGTTCATGAATTCAAATTGCATCTGTTGTTCTTATTTCAAAATTTTAAGATGGTATACTTTCTTCTCTGTTAGGTAAAAAGAGTAATAAGAGTTAACATTGTTCATTTGATTAATTTACTAATTATATGACTTGATAGTTGTAATGACCTCATAAGACTTGACTTTTTTCAAGAGAAATTGAGCTTATATACAACAAAAAAGAAACTGTAATTTTTATTAATATGAATTACACCGAAAAGCGTTATTGACACTCATGAGTGAGAACTCATGTAGTAGGCTGAAAAATATTTCTAATGCCAGTAACTAGCAAATTATAGTAAACTGCAGAACATTAGCTTGGTCACCTGGTACCCTGAGCACTTCCACAGACTGGCACCCCATCCACTGAAATTTGAGACCCAAAAGGTCCTTCGGTAATTGTAGCAAGCTGCTTACTACCCTTGATGTTACTGTAAAAAGCACTTTGTTACAGTTACAGCTTCAACAAAAACTTACTGTGGCTGCAGTATTAGCAAGGCTTTCATTTATCAAGCTACAATATCCTCATGGTTTCACAAATTAATCCTGGTATATCCTCATGGTTCCACAAATGAATGCTGATATATCCTCATGGTTTTACAAATGAATGCTGATATATCCTCATAGTTTCAGAAGTGCATGTTGATATATCCTCATGGTTTCACAAATTAATGCTGGTATATCCCCATGGTTTTAGAAGTGAATGCTGGCATATCCTCATAGTTTCAGAAATGAATGCTGGTGCTTCTCTCACACTCCATTAGCATGTGCTGATCGCAGCCTTTAACAGCTTCTGTTCAAGCCAGTGACTCCTTTCGCCCTGTCCTGTTTGTAGCATTAGCAAAATATCAGTCTTTTTAACATAGAATTCCAAAGGGAAACTGTTCAGACCTGCTACTTTACCCTTTACTTTCCCCTTAACCAGTGTTAGGACCTGAACCTCTGAAACCAGGGTCATTAGAGCTTAATCCTGGTCCTCTGAGAATATAGGGAGTCTATCCTTCCAAAAACTGAACTCACTCTGTACCCAGCTGAGGATCCCCCAGTGACCAGATGCAAAGGGGAATAATGTTTTATTTATTAAGTTAATATACTTGCAGAGTCAGTGACTCAGATTACCTCCATCTACCACCACTTTCAAACTCTGAGCATGTTTCTCCATTTTCCTCTGTGCGTACCTTATTTCCAACTAACAACCATCATGGGGAGAGGTCACAGTACTTTTTTTGACTGTTAGCAGCAGTTCTGTAATCTCTTACTAATTTTATGTATCACTTTGCCTCATTTTTAAAGCATCCAGATCTAGATCTTCTGCATCCTGTGTCACTACAACTGACAGATCCAGTCAGACTAAGCATCTATCTACCTTACACTTTTTAATGGTGAATTGCCTTGGATAGCCCTGCAGGACCTTACCACATCACTCCAAAGGCCTGATTTCTTTCTTAGGGAGTATTAATGCTACAAGGCCTGAGGAACTAAAGCCTTTATCCTCTTTTTCAGCTCATGGTCTGCAGAGTAACTGACATTAAAAGTCTCATGTTTTGTTAGCTTCCTCTTTCCTCCCGTAAAGTATATATGAGTGGTGCCTGATATGTCAGTGTTAGAGGTATAATCTCCTGCCCCACTGACAAAGGTGATCCTGATACACCATAAACCTCACAAATCCATTGCCCCACTGACAAATAAATGTGATCCTGGCATACCATAAACCTGGCAGTGGTGGAGTAGGTATTGTGCAGCAAAGATCAGTGTGTGAAACAGAATCCCCCCTCCTCAATCTTTCCGATAAAGATCTTCTAAACTCGTTTGCCAACTGAACGTATTAAGAAACTTCTGAACTACTGGAAGACTTCTCCTATAATGGAGGTAACTCATATCACTGGAATATAAAATCATAATCCAGTCTCCTACCAGTATTAGTCTATCCTTAGTGAACCCCATCAAACACCCCAAGAGTGATTTCAACTATTTAATAGCTATTCCAGAGACAAGGTGCAAAGCCAAGTCATCACAATTAATAAAGCCATGTCCTCACCTAGATAATAGCTATCCTCCCTGCTGGATCAGAGTATGTGTCTGCTACCTGAAAACTGTCTCAGGCTAACCACAACAAACTCTTGTGTCCACTTATACTAACCAGGACAGCGGATGAGTCCATCTACTTATAACCATGAGCACTGAGATTCAAATACTCTAACTGTGTCATGAGTCTCTTGGAGACAAACAACTTTGTGGTTAAACTGTTTAATAAGCTTCAGGAATCTGTCTTTGAAATGTGTTTCACATCTTATTTACAATCTAAGGAAACACTTTCATCAGCCTCATGTCAGAATATAAGGAGGCCTAATATCAAGGGTCTCCACAAGCCCTGAAAAACTGTCTTCCTGCACCACCCACATGCCTACATATTCAGTCAGGTGCTATCCCAATGCTTACTTCTAGTCTTAATATAGCCAACTCAAATCAACTTTAGTTATTCCCATCATAAGAACAAAATTACCAAACAAAAGTCAGGCACGACATACACTTCAAAGCCTCCTAAATGAATAACACAATAGTAATTTTGTTGCTGACAAAATTCCCTGAAACTTATGCTAAGGTCACACTCTCTACACCCAGTAAGTATTAATGGATAACTACAGCATAGGAAACAGGCACCACTGATAAACTTCCACTAGTCCCACTCAAACCTTACTCTCTAATGCTTTAAATACAGATATGCTAAACTACCTACCCGGTTTGTACTCCACATAAACAGGAGCTCTTCCTTCAGACTGTCAAACACCGTCATTATTTAATGCTACTCTTTTCACTTCCTCTTTTTCTTCATACTGAGGAGTACCTTCTGCAACCTGGGTCTCCCTCAACTTAATCTTTACTAAAATGCCCTGGATCATAATACATTGTATTCTCACCTGCAGTTCACCATCAGCTACCCCCCAGCTCCTCTCCTCATTCACCAGATCTATTGGACCCACCTTATTCTCTCTGTCTCTCTCAGGATCAGCCTTACCCTAACTCATTGTCAGTGAGGAAATCAAATACTCTTTTGTAGCATTATGCTGCATGCCGAGGTGTGTTCAGTAACTCCTGTTTCCTCACGGCAGCCCTTGCAGCTCCACATTCACTGTCCTTGGGAGTTGCAAGCTCGCTTCTGCTTATATACGACCACCCAGCTGAATGGCTCATCAGTCACACAGCACTGCACTAACCAGGCCCATATGCTGCATATTGCAGCAAGCCTTTAGGCTGCCTCCCTTCCCCAAAAGGGGTGAGCCAACATTGGCCATTTACTACCATCTTCCCCCTGTGGCCCCTCCAGCACCTGTGCTGCTAATCAAATATGGGTCATCTGTGGTGAAGTAAGGCCTTTATCTCTCTGCACCATAAGACCCCTCAGGATCATGACCTTGACCCTTAGTAAGTTGATGTATATTACTTATGTAGTAGTACTTTAAGCAAAATGTGGAACTGCAAAAATCAAGTAGCACACATCTGGCTGCAATTGGCATCATGCAACACTATATACAGTTGAATAGGCAATAGGGGGGTGTGCGTGTGTGGGGTGGCATAAAGATGTGGCTACTTTGGCCTCATCAACCCAGAGAGAAGTAGTAATTCATGCTCTTCTCACCAACTGCCTTTTTTATCCATTCTGTTCTACTATCTACTACTATGAGAAGCCCTAGAGTTTTCACAAATAGCAACACTCTTCTATACTCCTTGCTAATAATTACCCCGTCCACATCCCTCCAGTTTAATGGAAGTGAAAAACACATTCTTTCATACCATTCTATGGCCTTATACTGCATGGGGAAAAGACGGAGGTCAATCAGTTAAAGGACCTTATTGGAGTGTTCTCACTTTAGGGTAATTGAGAGCATTCTACACAATAAGCTAAAGTCATTTGCTTTATAAGTGCAACCATATAACTGTCCACCCTGAAAAAGACACATTCCAAAACCCATACTGCAGACATGGCATACCATATGCCTACCGCAGACATAGCATGCCATATGCCTATCCTAATACATTGGGGTGATACCTTCCAACTTTCACCCTGTAGGACAGTTTAAATCCAAGACCTCCAGTAGTATACCCTTAGGGGAGATACCTTCCAACCTTTGCCCTGTAGCTCAGTTTAAATCCAAGTCCTCTAATAGCATGCCCCTTGATTTCAGAAGAATGGCATCTCAGCAATGAATAACACTGTATAACAAAAACTGGCATCACTCATAGTATAACTGCAAAACTCCTCCTTCTGTGCCTAGGAAGTACTAAGACATTCTGACAGATCAGCCTGTTAATTATACTAGGTATGCATTCCATGCATACAAAATACTGAGGCATGCACCAACAGTTACTATCACCTGTAGCAACCTTATGTCATTGCACATTGGGTGTTGGGACAGAGAAATGAGTAGCACATGTAAATAAAAAGTGCGACAAATGAATAAATCCAATTAAATAAAATCAAATTAGGTCTGGAGGGGTTAGGAGTGATTCAGTGTCAGGGTTAATGCTGTTGGCACCAAAAATACTTAAACAAATGGCAAAGAACACTGGAAAATACTGCTAACTTAGAAAGTTAAAAATGCTGAGTCAGGAACCTCGTGTCACACACCTTTGGCTTTATTCTTCTTCAGAGTACTGCAGAATGTATGAACTTAACAACAGGAAATAAGGGTCAATCAATCAATCACTATATATATATATATATCACAAGGAAAATACACCACCATTGAATCTGGTAAACGCAACTGTCCCAATAAGTAATAAATAAAGCACTCAGAAATATGAGGGATGTTGCGAAGCGAGCTTAAACAGTCTCAGAAATGAACCTGTCACAAAATGCAAGCGATCCACAAATGTTAAGACTCCACAGATTTATTGTTCCAGAAACAAACTTTGGATAAGCGCTTTCACTACAAATAGCTTCATCAGATCCTTTTCATAGTAACTAAAGCAGGACCTTACACATATATAGCAAATAAACCAATTAAAACAATTAAACAATTAACATCATATTTCTGAGTACTATATATATATATATAATAGATGTACTATCTGTCTCTCGCTCTCTCTCTCTAGATATATATATATATATATATATATATATCTTGTCTACACACACACACACACACACACACACACACACACACACACACACACACACACACACACACACACACACACACACACACAACATAAAGAAGAAAATCATAAAGAAGGTGTAGAACTCAGAGGATAAAACAACTCAAGGACAAATCTGGAAGACTGCTGCAGAGAGTAAAATTTGGGCAGTATCCTGTATCAAGACTGTACAGCAAAAATGTTTCTTAGGATTCTACCAAAAGCTACAAATAGTGCAACCGGTAAATGAGGAATAAAAGAAGACAAATTACATTGTGAAATAGTTACTGCAGACTGAGTTGTTCTAAGCAGGTTACAGAGATTATTTTGGTTATACTTGTTTCTGGTGCGGACTGTTTGATGTATGGTGCTTTTATGTTAAATAGGATTTGGGGCATACATGGAAGCAGTGGCTGCAGACGAGTGGACATATTAATAGTAAGCTTGGAAATCTCATAAGTTTGACTTTTTAAGGTCTTTGTATACAGCAGGATTCACTCTGGGTGTATTTGATTCCTTAAAGGAAAACTCCACCTTCTCCTACAGTTTAACTCAACCCTTAGGCTGCTTTTCTCTCTATAATATTGTTCCAGTTTTGTGTAGGTAAAAGAAACCTGCTTGTACTTTATAAAACATTTATTTCCTTGCCTTGGAATCAAAGCAAGGGAAAGCCCACCCACTTTTTTTTAAGCTTAACTTCTCACATACTTTGCAGAAGAATTTGTCTCCACCTGCATGACATACCACAGATGCAGAGGAATCTGTAGCTTACCCTGTCAGGTACTGCTGACAATCTTATATGGGTAATTAGTTCTGCTGATGTCAGGAGCTCAGCAGCTGCAATAAAAAAGCCAGAGAGTGTGAAACTGTTTTCTACTGTCTTTATTGCAGATGGGAAGAGAACTTACACTAATTCGCAGCTACTTCCAATGTAGCCATGCCTTTCAGAGCAGAACAAAGCAGACAGAGCAATTAGATCAGTCAAGTGTTCAGAGGCAGTCGTCACCTTTTCTGACAAATTTACATAAGCTGCATCACAGTATTAAAATGCTAGGCTTTAAATGTTGATTGTTTATACTACTTTATATATTAAGATGACTTAAATGTAGTATTAAGAAGTCTGTGACATTTACAGAAGTCATAACATATTTTCTTGTACTTCTTGTAAAGTATCAGCAGATTCACCCTTTTCATGCCCCTCCAAATAGGACAGAACTGTCCAAATCAGGACTGCTGTGCAGGAAGTGAGACAGGTTGCAACCCTATCAACTAGGCGCAGTGATACTGTTTATAAAAATATATTTTATGCTTTCTTATGACATCCTTCCAGAGGGTGATACATATTTGGTGCACAGATCCATGGGAAGATACATCTTCCACTGACTTTGAGTCATTCCTTGCACAGGTGGAATGCATGGGCATTTTCTAGTCTACGTAGGAATTGCAAACATTGATGGCAACCTGAATTTACTTTAGCTTGCATGTGTTATGTGCCCTTTCATTAAAATACATTATGTACCTAGGTCTACTTCTTCTTATTGAATTCGCACTTCATTGAATGGTACTTTTAATGTAGAAATTTCTGAAAATGCACTTCACCAACACTAAAATCACCGAACATAGACATGATATATCTCAGCCGATAGTTCACACAAGACTTTCCTACTAATATTTTACGTGTTTCTCCCAATAACCACCCAATATTAAAGAATAAATGCAATACTATCAAACAGGATTTAAAAAACAACATTTAGACACACACTGCTATTTAAACTTCCAATTCACACTATCAAAAAAGTTGCAATTGCTCTCACTAACTCAATGCAGTTGCATTCAATTTTATTGTCACTGTCAGAAACTGCATCTAAACTATAGCTAACTATAAAACACAGACAAAAACATACATTTTCTAGTATTCATGCAGAGGAGCAAGTCCCCCTGCACCCACCATGTGGATGTGGGAGGTTGCACCCCCCCACACACCCCCTGCAAATTATATATGCCAAATCCGAGATTGCACTAATTTGGAAACAAGTGCAGATTTATTCCCCTACTGTTGTATGATCTCCAATTAAAACTATCAGTGCTGTGAAAAGAGTTATCCACATCCTCAGTATTACAACATCTACCGTCAAAGTTGTCAAGCCGCAGAATAGTACACAAAATGACAAAGCACATAGGCACTGCATACTTTTACCTAAACATCTCACAACACCAGCTTAACAATAACTCTTTTGTGTAACTGGAACTCAATAAAGCCAGCTTTCAGAAATTTCTACATTCAAAGTACTGGTGCTGGTGTTAGCGAAGTACCATTCAATGAAGTGTGAATTTGATAAGAAGTAGACCCATCTATCTATACATACACACAGACACACACACAGACACACACACAGACACACACACACACACACACACACACACACACACACACACACACACACACACACACACACACACAATAAATAAATAAATAAATAAATAAATAAATAATCTTTACACTGTAGGCACTGGGGAATACAGTTATGCTTCAATCACTTCCTTTCCAGTAGCGACTGTCACGCATGAAACTGCAAGGATCTCTAAGTGCAATGATAGTTTTGTGACATCAGTGGGGGGAGGGGACTACAAAAGGACACTTTGAACAAAGACCTGCAATTTACCTACTTTTTTGGTTGAAGCTGAATAATAATCTCTTAATATAGTGCAAAATAGGCTCTGAGGTGAACATAAATGAGGGCCATTCCAGGAAAAAAAGAAGCAGTCCTGTTACAAAAAGTATAAAGATGACAGTGACTGACACTAATCCCGTTATATGTCAATGGGATGGGAATATGCCAGTACTTCCTTATGTCTAGTATGACTCATGTAAAGTAGACTTGAAATGGATTATGGGGAAATACTGAAGAAAAACAAGATCATGTTGATACTTTAAACCCCATTGGCAGCTGTTTGTGGAAAAAAATAAAATTCTGTAAGTAGAACTCAGAGTGATTTTGAGGTGTTAAAATAGTTAGAAAGCAAAGACAGAGTGAAAAGACTTTTTCTAGTTCTAAGATGGACTTTTCCTTTAAAGGACATCACTGACTTGTGATCAGATTTAACCAGAAATGAAGATGCTATAGTAGTGGTACAGGTGACGGTTAGGTGGTGAGGGTGAGGACTAGAGTGGTTGAACCTCTAGTAGGCAGGTTTACTATTTGTTTAATGGAGTTACTATTTTTAAGTCAAGGAATATTTGGGCATACACAACTTTCAGGGTATAGCTGCTCCAGTTTATCAGTGAATAATTAAAGTTATCCATCATAAAGAAGATCTTATTCCTCAGTAGCTTAGTATTCACATTTAGGAAGCCATCATGGTCATCTGGGGACATGGTCAATGCCTTATATTAGGCTTTGAATTGATGACTTGTTTAATGTAATTTGTAGTTCACTAAGTTTGGTTTGTGGATCATGGAGTTTGTCTAGTGACAATAAAGCCTCTAACAAATATTTATAGTCCCTTGCACAATTTCCCATAGGTCTTGGTTGGGGGGGGGTGCATGATAGGAACTAAAACTTGGTCTTTATACTAAAGCCAAGTCTCTGTTACAGTACAGATATGAATGTGCTCATGTTGCAGGATGGCCTCAAGATCTAACAGTTTATTATGAACATTTATGTCATTAAGAAGAGCCACCTTGCTATGCTCTGACTTGGAACGTGTTATCTCCTTATCTGTTATATTAGCATGTCTAGTACCTGGACTTTGCCTAAAAATGCACTATGGGGACAACAAGGGCTTTAGCCAATAGGAACAGGCCATGGAATGAAAAGTACAGACTATCAGAGCCACCTTCACATGCTTTGACTTCGAACTTGTTTTCTTCTTATCTGTTATATTGACATGCTCAGTACATGCACTATGGGGATAACAAGGTCTTTATCCAATAGGAACAGGCCATGGAATGAAAAGTGCAGGCTATCATTTGTGAAAAAAAGTTGGCCTGTCTATCATCTCATCCCAAGCTGATATGCACACTAGACTCCAATGGCATCAACAATTTAGCCAGTTTTTTAAGCCTTTTATGTTTTTCTTCTGTATATCAGCATTATTCGGGAAGAAAGGAGGATTCTACTGAGGACCAGAGTCTTAACTGCATTGACACATGCATAAAGAGATTGTGTCTCTCTGCTTGTCTGCCTGGGTTGAGTAAATGAAGTTATTCACACCTGCATAGTCTTCTACCAGGTCATAGTCACAATTACCTGGTGAAGGATTTAAGGACTTTTGTAAATGTTACCCTGTCCAAGTGCTTGCCCATCACAGTGAATGTGGAATCTGTGTCTGATAATGATGATGTCACTTATTGCTACTACATTTCTCTTTTTATACACACACACATAATGGTAGTGGAATGTTAAAGTCTGTTTCATGGTAACCCACTAGGATACATGAGGGTGGTAATTTTGCCTTTGCAGTTTGCTGCTGAGGCTTTTTTGTCCAGGTTCTAGGATGCTTGAGAAGGGATTTTTTTTACAGCCTCAGCATATGTTGGAGTAGTATACTAATACAGAGGTGTGAGTGAGTTTGTGTTTCTTACTAACCATCAGGTTTGGTGACAGAGTGCCTCTTTTCATAAATAATATCATGTAGTTCTAGTAGCTGTCTGCTGTCAATGAGCATTAGGCAGTTGGTTCCTACACTTCCTAAGAAGACCAAGTACTAAAAGGCTGGCAGACTGAGCTTCCATGTTGGCCAGATGAGTCTAATTCCATGGAATAATATATTGAATATGATGTAATATGGACGCATGCACAGTTAAAGTTGCCCAGATACACAATTACAGTTAATGTAAGGGCTACACATAATGCCAGTAGAGTTTACAACAGTACCCACAGTACAAATTGTAGAAAATTAAGCCAGATGCCACTAATAGTCTGTTGAGAGAGATTGGTTCAGATGTCATGCACTCTCTTCTTTGCATTGTTAGTAGGCCTGGGTAACATACATTATTTATTTCAGGGGGTCAGTAAGCTGAAGTGACACAGAGAGTAACTGCCTTGAGGGCTGACTAAGCTTAGTGTTACACAATAATTATTTCAGAGGTTCATTAGGCTTGTTCTTGGTAAACATGAGT
This sequence comes from Protopterus annectens, assembly GCF_019279795.1. Classification (NCBI taxonomy): domain Eukaryota; kingdom Metazoa; phylum Chordata; order Ceratodontiformes; family Protopteridae; genus Protopterus; species Protopterus annectens. The sequence continues at coordinate 525,613,027 of NC_056741.1, forward strand.
TAATAAAAAGCTCAAGTTCTACCAACATATACACTTGCAGTCAAACTCCTGACCATTTCCATGCATGACACAATCAAGCGCACAAAACTTGGCACATGCATCGTGCCTGTGCCTTTATTCTTAGTATTTTGAGATAAACATTTACAATAATGTTCTACTGAATGTCCCTTAAACCCATCTGTTCCATCAAGACCCTTTTAATGTTATCTCAGCTTAACAATTTAACTTATTTTTTGAAAGTTCATGATTTCTGTGTGTATTTATTTATTTATGTTTTGCATTTGCATAGGAAGCACTTTTCTTATTCTCTTCAAATGTAATTGGAAGAGTTAATGGGAAACCACAAATTCACTACTGGTTCAGTACCCATGTCCATTATGGATAGGAACAGCAAACAAAGTCCCTTCATATCCTTGTTCTGTACATCTCTTGATTATTTGTATGAAAAATATAAGGACTGAAAACTACCATAGGAATGTATGGTTAGGCTTCTCAAGATTCTTATAGATCAGTAGCCTATATTAAGTATCTACAAACCTGTGGATTGTACTAATATCTAATATTTGTTTTTTTTATGTTTGTATCATTTTCTGCTAAATCTGAGCTGTGGCTTACCAAATAGATATATTTGATTTAATATGTAAATGAACCATATTAGGTGAAAAAAGTAGTTAACTTGTAACCTTCTGCTGAAAGGAAACTTCACAAACCCACTACAGTGCTCCCTTTTAGACAGAAATGCCTGTTGTCATTGTGTTTGTACTCTGGTACATTGGAACATAGATATGTAGGAATATAAGATGTATAGAATCCAAGAATAACAACACCTAGCTTTTAGTCATCAGCAAATGTGTTCATCCCCACTTCAGATATATTGTCTTGGATGTCTGCAAAATGAATGTCATATCAGAGAGGGCGAAGCACTGATCCCTGTAGTACCTCACTAGTTACAACTTTATGTTCAGAGAGGGTACCAGTAACTTTCACTTCCGGAATCTGTTGGCTAGCCAATTTGCAATCACCAGACAACTCCGTGTTTATATCGTTTGTCTAACTTTTCAATAATACCAGCATGGGGGATAATGTCAAAAGCCTTGGCCAGGTCAAGATAAGCAGTGTGCATAGAGTGACTACTGTCCGCACCCTTGTAACCTTTGTCAAAGACATTGACTAGGTTCAGGAGACAGAACCTTCTCTTCACAAAAGCAAACTGAATGTGGGTTATACATTTTTAAATATGTGCTACATCAGGTAATCTGTTTACTCTGCAACTGTCAGAATGAAAGCACTCAAGTACTGCTTTAATAAATTAGTTTTTAGATGTTGCTGTGTGCCGCTGTGGATATTTACTTTGTTTCACTCTGAATGCCTCAGACTCACTACAGATACCCTTACATATTCTGTCTCGATTCTAATAAACTGCTCTATCCAAAAAAAAGTCTCAACCTTATGGAAAAAAACTATCCTTTCTAATACCCCATAAAGGAGACTTATCAGCTGAGCTCACAAAGTGCAGACCAATCACCATTCTCTCACCTTTATCCAAAATCTTGCAAAGAAGTATTCACTCCCAACTTACTACATGTATTACTTCTCATAGCCTCCTCTCTCCCTCACAGCATGGTTTCAGACCCAATCACAATACAATCACTGCCCTTCTAAGGTTCACAGATATACTAAATCAAAATAAGAAATTGAGGTCTTTCAACCTCAGCCCTGCTTCTGAATATATCCAAGGCATTTGACACAGTCAATCATCAAAGGCTCCTAACTAAACTGTCTTCCTACGGGCTGTCACACCCCTCACTTAACTATTTTCTTAGTTACCTCAGTAAATGGTTACAAGCAATGAGATGACAAGATGATTTCTCCATCTTCCTTCCTATATCCATCGGAGTACAACAAAGCTCCATCCTAGGATCACTGCTGTTTAACTTATTTATCAGTGACCTAAACCTAGCAGTCAATGTGGCCACCATGGTACAATATGCTGATGACTCGACTCTAATATATGCTGCTAGGATACTACCCAAGCTCAAAACACCCACCCAGAAATCCTTTCCCTCCATAGGAGTTTACCTCAACAACTTGCAGCTCCTTTTAAAGCAAAAAAAAAAAAAAAACTACTACTGTTCATCCCTGACTGTGTCATTCTCTTTCTCTGCCTTTGTCAGTCTCTCCGTCTTCTCTTATAAAATACCTTTAATATACTGTCACTCAACAAAAGGTATGAAGCCATCAAGCCATGAACAAGGTACACCAAAAGCTAGGCTGCCTGTATATAGAGTAAAATGTTACATTACTGACTGTGCTAGATAAAATATTGCCACTTCTTTTCTACTGTTATATGCCTCTCCTATTCTAACCAATCTCAGCTCCTCTTTTTCAGCCAAACTAGAACAATGCTACAATAAAGTAACCAAATTTGCAGCCGGCCAATAATACATATCACATTACTGCCTCACTTTAAAACAATTAAAGTGACAGGAACTAAATAATTTTCTATTGCACACACAATTAATTACAGCCTTCAAACCATTGTACAATCCTGAAAAATTCCCATCTCTTCACTCCGCAATACAACCTTACGCTACTAAGAGACTTCAACACTCCACTGATACATCATTGCTCAGCATAATTAAACGTTAACAACAATGCAGGACAGTCCTTGCATCCATAGTGCATTACTAATAGCTGAAATACCATCTCAGTACACTTAAGAAAAGATATTAAATGCCATCTCAAGCAACACCCGATGGATAAATGTCTCTGCACCTGCACCACCCCTAGTTAAACTGGTACTAATATAGCTATATGAATTTGTGAAATAACTCTATGATGCACAAATCATAATGCAGTATAATCACAACTATACCCTCTTCTATCATCTCATCTCCCATATCTTCCTTTCACCTGCTCACCTCCTTCCTTTTTTTGGACTGCTCTGACTCTATCTTATCTTCCTGTATTCTTACTTGAATACTAATGATACTGCTCTCCCTGTATTTAAAAAAAATCTATTAATATACAAACCATTTAACTGTTATTTTTAATCAAAACTGTAGATGATGTAACTGATGTCAAGGATGTCTGAATAATGGAATTGTTGCTTGTGAATGAAACTGACTATAAATGGTCAAATGATGTCTATAATAGGGTTAAAGTAGGTATATTGTCAAAAAGTACAGGGTGTGAATTTCACCTTTGGAGAGAAATTGGCTAGGCTTAAAATGGCCTGTAATTGCAGCTAAACTAGTGCTTACCTATGAACCTATGTTTGTATAATGAAATGTTTCTTCCCAGGCCTCTGATGAAAAATGGCACTGCTCAATTTGACATTCCCAGTAAACAAAGGGCAATAAATAAATAGTATATGAAAAACATTCCAATCCAGGAGTAACTGTTATTGACTGGCAGATTTTTCTGAATAACTCTCAACCTCTTAGCACAAAACATCAGGAAAAAGCCAAAAATAGTGGAGGGGGACAAAAGCTCCAAAACAGAAAGGTTTCAAATACTGGAAAGTTGCTAGACTGAGGTTTTGCATTAGTATGCATTTTCTGAAGGAGATGGAGTCTGAAATGCAAATGTCTGATAATGACTTCAATCCTCAAGTGATCTGCCAGACTCCTACACATTTTATGAGGAACAGTTCAGAATTTGAGGCAGAAATCTGGACATTCTGTGAAATTCTGGACAGTTGGACTGGGGTATGACAGTGTGATTGTTTGAACAGTTTTTTCATTCCAGCTCAAAAAAAAGCAAAGTCAGTAGGCCCTTTTTCCTTAAAACCAGGAAGGTACTTTTTCTGAGAAAAAGACTTTAGAATAAAGCTAAGAAAGAAAAAAAAACATACTAGGGATAAACAAAAAAGAAAATGTATGTATTTGCACGTAACTGAATTATTGAATGAAAAATGGGGCAATGAGCTCACAGAACCAAGCCACTGTCATGCATAAAAATATGAAACCACAAAGAATGAATAATGAATAGGTTCCTGACCCAGAGACTCCCCATACTCTGGAATAGACTGCCCATACATGTCAAGCAGAGCATCTCCTTTGCCCTCTTCAAAAGGAACCTTGACGATTGGATGGGAGAAAGGAAATTCACCCCGGGGATCACGTCAGTCACCCTGCTAGACAGGGGTCCTGGGAAGTAGATATTGTGGGAAGAAATATCCAGGGAATTGTTATGGCTAGTCTTGTATAGGCCCTAGGGCCGATAGCCTAGTGCCAACCTATGAGATAGAAATTATACAGAAAAATGGAAATGGAATAATTCCTTCAATAGTTATACTTCTGCTATTCTAGCAGTGTTATGAAACTGGAAAAACTGATCTCCTTTCTCATTTTTATTTATTAGATAGAGTTTAAACTAAAACCCACATTACTGTGTTCCGCATTCAGACATCATAGTGTGCTATGGGTCATTCTAGCCTATTCAGGAGTACACTAGGTAAGTCAGTAACACAACTCTGCACACACAATTGTGGTAATATGGGTGTTTAGGTATGGAGTTTGCACCAGAATGAAACATTCAGGTAAATGAACTACAACACTCTGATAGAGAATATCAGGTGCAGTCACAAACATTACAGTCAAGATGGTAGCCAAGACTCAGAATATTTTACAGATGAATAAGGAAAAGAATGTTTGACAACTGATCTTTCTGGAAGAGCAGAAATGCTGTCACAGGACCTCTTGGAACACTGCTCTCCTCAAAGAACAGAAGAACTTGGTGTGGCAGAGTTTGCTGGCTCAGATGCATTAATCAGGTTACCTTCCACTGAAATACAGTTTCTCTTTTTGAATGGGGTGTTGAAGACTATTGAAAAATATTGAGGCTGGAAAAGCAAATGTTTCTGAGTTAAGTCAAACCCTGGAGTGTGCTGTGTAATATAGGAAGTAATGTCCCCTGTCATACTCATGAATTGTTTTGTCAGAAAAGTGTTTTTATCAATAATTCTATAAGCTTTTGAAAAGAGTACTTCCAGGAGAGCATTTATCCGGGCATACAATGTACATTTATTCATAAAGCAGAAAGATACAATTTAAAAATAACATAAAGTTAATTTGTTCCAGGATAGATGTCACTATTTTTTTAACAGTGACAGTGTTGTATTTATTTTCAAGCTGGCCTGAGCAGTTCCACTTAGGCATATGATGGCTATAAACTGATCCAAACTAAGCTTTTAAAGCACACATCCTTTCTAACACAGACGATTGTGATTAAATTGCCAAACATAACCTACTTATTATGTGTTTGAGACATGGATACCAAGAAATTCAGCTGAATTGAGAAACTTGAGACGTGAATCTTGGCATCCATATCAAAAACGCATAATTAAAGGTTATGATTGGAGACCTGATTGTAATTCTTTGTAGTAAACGGATTTTTTTATGCTCCATGTACTATTAGTTAAATAAAAAAAATGTTAAGTGCTTCATCGGCTTTCAAAGCTGTAAAGCACGTATTGAGCACTGTCACAAAAACAGTGTCACACAGTCCCTTATGATTATACTCACCCTGCCATACCTCTCAAATGTCAACATTTTCACAGCATGCCAGATTTTTGCCTCATATGTTTGGTCTGTCCCTCAAATAATATTTGGGTTTTGGAAAAATTGCTGAGGACTGAGGTCAATAAATAATGATGTACATTTGAGTTTCAGACTTTGTATAATTCATACCAGTGAACACAAACATCCTGCTCTTCTGACTACTTTCTAAGTTTATAAGAGGAAGGGATATGTATGTTATTGGTATGGACAACAGGCAGAATCAAATGTGTTTTTAATCTGCTGCTGTCTTTTGTTTGTCAGTAATGGCAGATTTGACTGCCTAGGAGGTGCTTAATATTTATTAAGGCTCAGGACTTACATTATGGTAGTGCTTGTCTGATTTGTTTTTTTTTTCTGAATATCAGAGCTTAATCACCACTGTCCATCCACTAGGAATATTTTGTGGAACAGATGTATGCCTAAGAACAGATGGTCTTAAGCATGAACGTTTTCTCGCAAAACTTTTTTTTTAATTTATTTTTTCATATATGTTACTGCTGTCCTTGTTATTCTCTCAAACGTCATCAATTCTAAGATGGAACTTATGATTAGAAATGTGGGTTGGGATTTATTGAGAGTTTCCACAATACACCATATAAAACAGCACTGATATAATCTGTGTGATGGGTTTTGCAGATCTAAAGACACTGTCTGCATGGGTGCCTGAAATTGTACATTATGCAGCACATGCAAATGAGTGCTTAGTGACATGTATATGAGGTGCCCCATTCAAAAGAGCCACATGGAATATGCAAATGCAAGAAAACTAACAAGGTGGAACAGTCCACAAAAGTATGGATTACGATGCTAGGCACGATCACTCATGTAGTTTGAATGCTGTGATTTACAGAGTAGAGGACAGAAGCCATGTTAGGCCTAGCACAGCAGCAGTTCGACAGTATGTGTTAGTATCCGCAGTAAGAGGCAGTGCTGGCAGTGTTGTGCATCACAGTCATCCATGCAAGTGGAGATAGTACAGATAGCAACTCAAGTGTCAAGATCTGGGAGAATACCAGATAATCAATCACTTTAGTGTTACCAGGGATACTCAGTGGGACCTGGTCAAATGTGTTATCCCCCAGCAGAACTGAGAGGTATTCATGGTATGATCCATTCCTATGGACACAAAGGTATGCCTAGAACTGACTATCCTAGCTACAAGTAAGGAGGGCACATTAGGTATATTGCAGGCCTGTTTGTGAAAAAGTAACCAAATCCTGTATATCATGTTACAACAATGGAAGAGTATAACTGGTGCTAAAGACTATTAAAGGAAAGAACCAACCATGTGGGCATTCTTTGAGACTGCATTGTCCCCTGAGGTTTTGGGGACATACATACCTCTCAACCTCTTAGCTCAAGAAATCTGGACAAAGCCATGAATAAAAGTGGGCCAAAGGCCCATACTTAGGGACAATTTTTAAATATTGCTCTTACAAAATTAGAAAGTTGTTAGAATAACAGGCTTTGAATCAGCATGATTTTTTCTGAAGGATATGAAGTCTGAAACTCAAATGTCTGTCATTATTTTCTAATTTCAGTTTTTAATGATTTGCCACTAATTTGCCAGAAAACCGCAATTTTATGAAAAATGGAACAAAAAAATATCAGGCAAAAATCTAGGCATTCTCTGAAAATCTGTACAGTTGAGAGGTATGCTGACATAAATTACTTGCGTGTTGCTATAAGGCCTTGACTGATCCAGAGGTACATAGATACATAATTTAGAAGGGCTACTACTTCCAGAGCTTCCAGGTGATCTGTAATGCCCAGGGCATTATCTACAATGTGTCTGTGCCACCTAGACAGCTCACATCATTTACAGATATGGTAAGTCTGTCCTATAACAATGGTTCCTGGGTCGAGAATTTCCATAGGGTTACCAGGTAAGTAGGTACACACACACACACACACACACACACACACACACACACACACACGGGAGCGGGCCACACATTGAGTTTTGCTTTGTACGTTGCAGGTGAAGTCAGATACGACTTGAGAGATGGTTGATGACCCCCATTCACAATCCACAGAAAGTGGCAGAAATATGATGCAACATAGCCCATGCTGAAACTAGAAATTTTCTTGATAGAATCTTTAGACTACTGATGGGTAGAGTCCACTGTTTAGACACATTCATTGCAGAAATCAGTACAGCTTTCAGACATATTGTAGCAAAATATTTGTAGCATGTGCCATGCTATACAGCATGGTCCTGCATAAACAGGTAGTGCAGGCTGACAGCACCATGCTAGGACATGCTATACCTGATTCAGCAGCAGCAGTAGAGTAGCAGGACAGAGATAAGATGCATGAGAAGATATCAGAGGACTTGAGCCATAGCTGAGGCAGCAACTGGCATAATACATTGCAACGCTGGCAACATAGCAGTATCTTGTCCAAACCTATGGGCCATGATAGTAACGGCACAGAATAATTTGATGGATGTTGTAACACTGAGGCTGTATAGCGCAAATCACTGTGCATCAGACATCAACAAACTCAAACAGGATGGGGAAAAGTCAAGATTACTTGGACAGATGGGAAGAAAACAAAGTGACAATGGAGTGCAGCACAGCAATGTGAGATAGGATCATGGACGCTGAATGCAGCAGCCTCTTACTCTGATAGATTGTTGGGCATCAGTGATTGGTTAGTTATACCTTGGGTGCTACTACAGGACTTTTGGCAGCATTCAGTATGCCAGTTAGCTGTACTGGGAATACATCCAGCCTGTGCCAAGCATGGGTTGAACTATGAGGCCTTGCAGGGCCAACCTGAGGAAGCATTGCATGGGCAGAGTTTAAAGAACATCTGCAATCATGACCAAGTGTACCAAGCCATGTGCCTGCATGCAACACCAGTATTGTGTTTGCAGTCCTCTGTGCTCTTTGTTATGACATGCTGTGCACATCCACCTCATGTCAGGACTCTCCAATGGATACTGCAGACACTATGGACACCTCAAGTAGTGGAGACAGACTTGATATCAAGTTATAACAATGGAAGAATATAACTAAAGGCTAAAGGCCATCAGAGTGAAGAACATCTCCAAAGCACCAATGGAGGCAGCATTCATCACCATCAGTAGCAATGTCATCACACTAAGCCAAAACTCTAGGTCACTGCAGTTGCTGCATTTCCTTCCACATTGCACAGAGCACACCTACCAGCTCCACAGTGCCGTGTATAACATCTACGTGCACCTGGATCACAGACCTATGCATGTTCTGGTTGACTCTAAGTACTGCACATATATCACAGACAATAAGGGAGTCAAGGCTGTTCCAAACTCCTCTGCATATCACACCTGTGGTTAGTATGGCCATATAAGAGGCTTCATCTGGTAGAGACATAGGAAAAGCATTACAGGTAGTAAGTCCTGCTCTGGTGAGGTAATGCAATCAAATCTGAACACTATATTGACCACATTAAGTGTCTTCTATAGTATCTTGGCAAGTCGCATGACCAGCAAGACCAGTCAGGCCAGTTGCGGGGGAACTGACAGTTGACTTCGGCTGCACAAGTATATGATTGCTGAGGTTGTTTCCCTCTGGGGTGGAACTGCTGCCATTATGTCATCATCCCACCCTATCCCCATCCTCGGGTTACCTCTCCCTTCTTTCTTATTGGTCAGATTGTGTACTTTGTCTAGTTGACCCCATCATCACCCAGCTACCCTATTTGCATGTTTTCCATCTAGTGTTCACATCTCCTTTTCTCCGAATACCATCACTTTCTGTCTGTGTCTGTGTTATATGTTTATCTGCCTATCACCAATACCTGCCGTTCTCTCTGTATCTCACCTAAGGCCATCCCCCAATACCTTTCCCATCTACCCATCTCTTTTAATCATAAAATGGGAATGTAGCCTAAGAATACAAATACCCTTCCTTCTCCACATCAGCTGTGCCTTGTTTCGCCCCTTGTGTTATTCTCCTGCTGCTTCTACCCCCCCTTTCCTACCTCTCTAGCCCCTTTCCTGTCCATTTATATGATGACCAAGTTGAGCACTTTGGTGTGTACTCCCATATTTCTTGTTCTCTCTATAGACTGTGCTGTGTTATATGCTACCCTACCTGTGGCTATTTGCTATGGTCTGATGCTTTGGGCCACATCCTTACAAGGAGCTGTGCATTCAGAGTGATGGCTTTCATATGACATCATGCATGTTGTCCCTGCAAGCTATAGTAGCGCTTAACCTTTGTCCTGTTACAGTACTGCATTACCAGCTGATGCTGCCCATCTGGTTTATTATACAGCTTTTCACATGCAGTAATGTACTGGTACTGCCCTTTGCCTGTTACAGCCATAATTAGATTGTGGCCACATGGTCTATGAAGCTTTCCCAACTTTCCTGCCATGCAGGCATGTTGCAGAGCTCTGTGAATCCCTGCTAAGATCTTTTGTGCATTCTTAATAAAAACAAAAAGCAACCCGTTTTAAAATCTTACTGTGTTTACCTGAGAGAATGTTTCAGTGGCATTTCTCAAAATGTCACAGTACTAACCAGTCCTATGATATGGGGAGGCGGGAGGCAGGCAACAAACTCAGACTTGCAATTGTTGCTGGATGTTTTGAAGGCATACATTATTAGAGACATGGCATGGTTTTAACAAGCAGCAGACATATTTGTTTCTATGTTAATGTCTTCGTATTCCTGGAAAATATTTATAACTGTTGCTAACATCAGATAAAGAGAAGATATGCAAATATTTTAAATATCGTTTCACAGTTGTATCTAACATTATGGTAAACATTTAACACTCTGAACCATTTAAAATCTTTAAATGCTTTCAGAATCCTAATATAAATAAAGCATAGGAATCTGTGGGAAGTCATTGTTCTATTTGAAAGGCTAGTCACAGATGCAGCAGTAAAAGTAATGAATAAAAACAAGCTGCAATGTATTTCCATTCCAAAAACAGTTTGGGTAGCTACGTGTATATATGCTTTCCAGACAGAAGTAACAAAAATGTTATTGTCTAAGAACATTTCTCTAGCTGCATCAATAATCTTAAAACCCCGTTGATGGTTAAATCTATGTGATTGCCTTTAACATTCAAAGCAACGCAATTGCATCATAAAAGGAAAACACTGCACTGAAATAACAGAAAGTGTTTTTTTTTTCCTTTTTCTTTTCAGATGGGTTCTGTTCAAGAACAGATGAGATCCAAGGGTGGTCATGAATCAAAAAAGAAAAGCTCACGAATATGGTAGCTAAAAATCCAAAGTGTAAGCATTTTATTTAAATTCTGGTTTTCATCATGTCTACATTTTACTGCCACTAAAGCCTGAAAGTAGTACATTTTTTCCTGCCATGACTAGGGAAGGGAAAGGGGTAAGTATACCTTTTCTTGGAATACAATGGGCAAAGACCACTGGCAAACCAGATGGCTAGTCACTTGTGAATCAATTGCGTTCCTTGTGCTGCAGGAAAGTAATACAGACCTCCCTGAACCTCATATTCAGTCACAGATCCCTTCTCCTTCACAACCTTCAAACTTACCAGCCATAAATAACACTTAAAAGGAACAAACTGCTGACAAACGCCAGGAAAGCCTGTCTTTTGAAACAAACACCGCTTTAAAAACTTTAAAAACGCACTGAATACACTCGTTTTTTCCATTCTACTGAATAGTAAAACTTCTTCAGAAACTCAGCGCTCCATAACATACAGACCATTTATAAACTTTTGAATCAGTTTGGCGCCAAAAAGACGTGATACTGTTACTAAAATTTAAAGGAATATTCCATAAATTAATTCTCTAATGAAATGCTTTACTTAGATACGTTCATTCATACTTGTATCATATTTAAATGTGAATACGTATATGTATAGATGATGGTAAATAAAACATTTGATATTTATGTTTCATCATAAGACTATAAATAAAATGATGTGTATGTATAAACATATTTAAAATATAAATATTTAAATATTTTAAAAAAATCTAAAAAACACATGTATTTATGAAGTTGCGATGCTTTTACTGATATGAATACACCTTCTTATCTTAATCAATATTAATGCATATATTGAATATTAATGGGTGATAACCATTTAATCATATATTCAAATATAAATATATAAATAAATAAATAACATATTAAAATTAATCTCATCCATTTATAACCTTTAGCATTTTATATGCATAACAAAAGTTGGATTTACATTTTTTTGAAAGCACATTTTTTAAAAACGGCATTTCATGAAAAAGGCATTTTCTTAAAAGGCATTTTTTATATATATATATATATATATATATATATATATATATATATATATATATATATATGAAAAGGAATTTTTTTAAAAAAGGTATTTCTTTAGAAAAGGTATTTTTTTATTATTATTAGAAAAGGTATTTTTTTAGGGATACCCATGCAGGACTTATTCTCATTTTCTTATACATAAACTCAATAATTCATCTCTCCTAGCTCTTTAATTTTAATAAACACATTATTGAACATTTATCATTAAGGCCTGGATACATGTATGCATTCAGCCTTATTTGCCAAAGCAATTCTACCTTTTCCAATAACAAACTAGTCGGTCCCCCTCTTATATCTTGATTTATTTGTTGAATTATTTTAAATTTAAATTTATGTTCGGGGTACACTTTTCTATGCCTTGCTAATGCATTCTCTTCTTTATCCTGACTTATACTTCTCATATGCTCAGAACCCCTATCTCTAAGCCTGCGATCCGTTTTGCCCACATAAAACGATGGGCATGCTTGGCATTTAGCTATGTAAACCACTCCTCTTGTATTACAATTATATCTTCCTTTTAGATAGATCTTATATCCGCATAATGAAGGGATAGAATGGGGTACAACAAGAATGTGTCAAAAGCATGCATCAGAATCCGAAATTTCTTTAGTACACGAAATTTTAGATATAATACTTTCCTATAATTTTATCCTTTTTGAAAATCAATATTATGTGCAAAAGAAAGGGGTAGCTATGGGATCACCATGTGGCTCAAGCTATGCAGATTTGGTGATGTCATATTGGGAAAGTACATATATATTTCCCAACACCCTGTTTCAAGAGGTAGTAAAGTTCTATGTCAGATTTATTGATGACATATTTGTGATTATTAAAGGTACAACTCAAACAGCTGAAAGCTTAGTAATGATGTTAAATCAAACAACTGACTTTTTGGATTTTACATATACATTTGATACTACAGCGATATCATATTTAGATATATATTTGACAAAAAATGATCAGCAAAAACAATATGAAGCTTTGGTGTATAGGAAACCCACATACTCAAACAAATTTTTGCATTTTTCTAGTGCTCATCCGTTGCATCAGAAACGTTCAGTGCTGAAAGGACAATTGGTCCGAGCAGCAAGAATGATAACAACGGATGAGAAATTTGAAGAAGAATGTTTTATTTTAAAATCAATGTTTCTCAACAGAGCATATCCACTTAGTCTCATAGAAGAAATAATTGATGAAGTAACATCAAAGAGGATGAATGGGGTATATACACCTATATTAGGTAATAAAGTTGATGTAGCATCAAATTATAATAATACAGGAGTCATACAAGTATGCAATCAGAATGGGCCAATAGAAGTACATAAGGAATATAATTTGGCATGCATAATGAATTTTTGTTCTAATTCAGCATATATAAGAGAAATAATAATGAAAAATTGGTCTTTGCTGAAAGATGATGTCAGTTTAGGATCAGTTTTTAAATTCATACCGAAAATTGTATGGAGAAAACCAAATAATTTTAAACAAATCTTTCAGAAGCAAAGATATCTGTTTGTTAGGAATCCAGGCATGATGCAATGTGGGAACTGCTCCTGTTGTCATATAATGGATGTAGGGAGTAACATAGACATCAATGGATATAAGATCTATCTAAAAGGAAGATATAATTGTAATACAAGTGGAGTGGTTTACATAGCTAAATGCCAATCATGCCCATCGTTTTGTGTGGGCAAAACGGATCGCAGGCTTAGAGATAGGGTTTCTGAGCATATGAGAAGTATAAGTCAGGATAAAGAAGAGAATGCATTAGCAAGGCATAGAAAAGTGTACCCCGAACATAAATTTAAATTTAAAATAATTCAACAAATAAATCAAGATATAAGAGGGGGACCGACTAGTTTGTTATTGGAAAAGGTAGAATTGCTTTGGCAAATAAGGCTGAATGCATACATGTATCCAGGCCTTAATGATAAATGTTCAATAATGTGTTTATTAAAATTAAAGAACTTGGAGAGATGAATTATTGAGTTTATGTATAAGAAAATGAGAATAAGTCCTGCATGGCTATCCCTAAAAAAATACCTTTTCTAATAATAATAAAAAAATACCTTTTCTAAAGAAATACCTTTTTTAAAAAAATGCCTTTTTATATATATAAAAAAATGCCTTTTAAGAAAATGCCTTTTTCATGAAATGCCGTTTTTAAAAAATGTTTTTAAAAATGTGTTTTTGAAAAATGTGCTTTCAAAAAAATGTAAATCCAACTTTTGTTATGCATATAAAATACTAAAGGTTATAAATGGATGAGATTAATTTGAATATAAGTTATTTATTTATTTATATATTTATATTTGAATATATGATTAAATGGTTATCACCCATTAATATTCAATATATGCATTAATATTGATTAAGATAAGAAGGTGCATTCATATCAGTAAAAGCATCGCAACTCCATAAATACATGTGTTTTTTAGATGTTTTTTTAAATATTTAAATATTTATATTTTAAATATGTTTATACATACACATCATTTTATTTATGGTCTTATGATGAAACATAAATATTAAATGTTTTATTTACCATCATCTATACATATACGTATTCACATTTAAATATGATACAAGTATGAATGAATGTGTCTAAGCAAAGCATTTCATTAGAGAATGAATTTATGGAATGTTCCTTTAAATTTTAGTAACAGTATCGCGTCTTTTTGGCGCCAAACTGATTCAAATGTTTATAAATGGTTTGTATGTTAAGGAACACTGAGTTTCTGAAGAAGTTTTACTATTTAGTAAAACAAAAAAAACGAGTGTATTCAGTGCGTTTTTAAAGTTATTAAAGCGGTGTTTGTTTCAAAAGACAGGCTTTCCTGGCGTTTGTCAACAAAACTTACCAGCCATACCTCTCAACTGTTCAGAATTGCACAGAATGTCAATTTTTGCCTTGTTATTTTTATTCTGTTCCTCATCATTTTTTTTTTCTGCAGCTGTATTGAGGATTAAAGTCACTGAGTTGTACACTTTATATCCTTTAGAAAATGCATGCTAATGCATAACCCATTATTCTAGCAACTGTCTACATTTATAACAGCAATACTTAAAATCTATCCCTGATTTTGGCCCTTTGCCCAGAATTCTTCAGCAACAAAGCTGATAGGTATGTCAACAACTGATATTTTCACCTCACCGTTAACCTTCTATTCGATGGGGAAAATACATTCAAAAAATTAAGGAAAAAGGAATCCACAAATTTAAAATATTACCAGGGAAACTGTAACATGAGCAAACATGAAAAGCCATGTTTAAACATTATTTTAAACAAACAAACATGCCTGTAACTCTACCAAAACCTAATATTTGAACTCAGGTTTTTAAAATACCATTTATGAACCACCACAACCTGAGCTATGACATTTATGTTCAAATCAAGTCCAAAATTCAGTCTGTAAAATTAATTGTGTAACAATGTGTACAAAAAACTAATCAGTGGTAGACAACAAACACAAGTAGTCCTCAAATGAGAGCACTGAAAATTTCATACCAAAATTCAACATAGTTAAAAAGTTATAACCCTATACAATAATTAGTTAAAATGGATAATATACTTTGTAAAAATTATTGTCAACATATATACATAACTATCTGAAAAACTTAACATTTGTTGGGTATCACTACCTGAACTCTGACATTAATACACAGCTTGGATACAAAACCTGATTTATGAAAAAAACTGAGACATTCACAAAATTGAATTGTGCAAGCAAGCAATAATGCCCAACAGAGTATGTTATTGTGGAAATAATACCCACCCAGGGGTGTTCTGAGGCCCAGCACTGGAAGGGTGTTATTTCCACAATAACACACAGCCTGGAGAGCATTACTGCACTTAGAGAATGGGCTGTCTGTAGAATTGTTGTGTCTCAGTTACTTATCTATTTTGTATTGCTATATTTTTTATATATTTTTGATGTAAAATAGTTCATCTGCCTAATGTTTCAAACTTGTTGTAGTCTATGGTAAAGGTATTGGAGGAAGCATTTTGCATCCAAAATACAACACTTATCCAGATATTTACTTTATTTTTGATCCCTTACTCCTAAAACATTTGGTTTGTTGCCAGTCATTGGCGATTAAAGTTAATAATAATGACACACATTTGAGTTTCAGACTTTTATTTTCTTCAGAAAATTCATGCTAACACAGACCCTTTTATTTAAGCAAGTTTGTAATTTTATAAGAGCAGTAATTAAAATCTGTTCCTATTTTTGTGCCTTTGTTCCCCCTTTATTTTAGGGTTTATCCAGATTTCTTCAGTTGAAAGGTCTAGAGATATGTAAACCGTTTTGCTGCTGCTGCCAGTAGTCAGTTTCACTCACTCTTATCTCTTTCACATCTGCCTCTGTTTCAGAAAATGTATGCTAACACAAATCCTAATTCTCAAGTAAAATATATTCCTATTTTGTGTTTTTGTGCCAGTTTATTTTAGGCTTATCCAGATATATTGCGCTAAGTTAAGTCGAGAGCATACCTCTTGTCCAGATTTTTGGCTAATATGTTTGGTCCCTTCCTCATAAAATTTGTAGTTTTCTGGCACATCACTGGGGATTAAAGTAATTAAATAGCGACATGCATGTCAGACTTCATATCCTTCAGAAAATACATGCTAATGGAAACCTTGTTATTCTAGCAACTTTCTAATTTTATAAGAGTAATATTTAAAATCTGCCTCTATTTTTGGTCCTTTGCCCCCCCCCCCCCTTTTTGTGGCTTTTTCCAGATTTTTTGTGCCAAGCAGTTGAGAGGTATTTGGTTGAGAGGCACGCAAACCTCTTACGTGATGCTGCCAGGGATCACTCAATCTCCCTCACTCTTCACTCTCTCTCTCACAAACACACAGACACAAAGTCTCTTCTGCTTTCATGCACACATTCACTCACACACACACAGAGAAACATAAACACAAATACACACACAGACACACACACACACACACACACACACACACACACACGCACACTTTTTTTGGTTTCATTTATTTTTTTACACTCGCTAAACTGCAAAAGCTTTGTTTAGTGAGTGTAAGATAATGGTTTGAACAATCTCTCTCGAATACATGCATACACACACACAGACAAGCACATACACACTCGTGCTTTATTATTTTATTTTTCTTATTTTACACTTCTCTAAACAGCAAAAAGTGCTGCTTAGCAAGTGTAAGATAATGACTCAATCGATCTCTCACTCTCATACATGCATACACCTTCACACACAGACAATAAGACATATAAACACTTTTTTTATTTTAATTTTTTTTCTTTCTTATTTTACACTTGCTAAACAGCAAAAGTGGTGCTTACAAAGTGTAAAATAATGGTGGCCATTAGGTTTTTTTGAGTCCGAGCTCCACAGCAGTTTGATATGATGCATTGAAGCAGCAGACTCATTTTTCAGCGGGCATTACTTGTAGATTAACACCCTGATGGAGAATATTTGTTATCCAATCAGGGTGCGATCTACAGGTCGCCCATTCTCTAATGATATTTAACAATTTGATAGAACTTAAAATAGTTAATGTTATAACCTGGCGCAGCAATCACATTAGTTAAAAGGAAGCATTTTTAAACATTATTTTCCTCAAATGCTCTAACTCTGACAAAATGAACATTTTGAGTTCAGATATTCAGCAAATTGTTTACAGGCCACCTCCACTTGAAATATGACACTGAATTTATACAACTTAGATCCAAAATGTAATTTACAGAAATGCTAGTGAGATGACATTTACAAGTGGAATGGTGCAGTGGCACATGGCACTTTGAAAGAAAGGCTCCTAAATGACTATCTGAAAGTTTTATACAGAAATTCCATACAGTGAATAGTTGTAATCCTCTAAAACAACCAGCTGTAAAAAGAATGGACAGGAGAACAATTTTACATTAAAATAAATAACAGAACATGTAATTATCATACATAAACTATTAAAGGTGAAATTCAAACTGCAGAGAAAAAATACGGAGGCCCATTTTATAACTGCAACAAAGGAACGGGGAGTATACATGGTGCTGCTAGTGATACATAATTAGGGATTGTAAGTTACTCACCCTTCAGGCCCCTGCATCATAGCACTACTGCATGTGCAGTAATATCTGAAATGTTTAAGCAAGCACAGCCCTTTTGCTTTATTGAATATGTAGAAGTCTGTAACTGCTGAAAAGGTCAGCCCATGAGCTTCCTTCAAGAAGCCATAATTTGGATCCCTTCCTGTCCCCAAACCATGCCTCCCTTATGGTAATCTACAATTCTGCCATATAGCCCTTATCTGTAGCATGATTATTGTGGTGGTCTCTGTTAGATAACTTATAACTTCTTTGATGTTTTAGCATGTTTTGAAAAAAAAAAGTAAAACTTTCTACAAAGTTACATACTAAGATAGCAAAGAAAACTGCATCACAATTGCCTGGAATTTACTGGTCACTATTAATACTGTGAATATTCCTATGCTTGAAACATGTGCACTCAAGCTGCAAAGGCAGAAAACACAGCATATACATAAAACACTACACTAGCATTTTTTTGCAGGTGTCAAGCCTTTCCTGTGCCCCCATACTCACTTATCTCATTATTCCAACCCCAAGGTCATTGTACTTTGTAGAAACAATGATTAATGACAGGCAATGAAAAACATGGCTTACTCTTTCTCTAGGATGCTGTAAGCTTGGAGACATTAAAGATAACACACTTAGAGCAATGGCATATTACTTCAGTAAGCGTTATGGGCTTCCAAAATTCACACCAGGACTAGGACTATATACTAATCACTCACAGAGCTGAGTCTTTGGCTTAGTACTTCAGGCCCTTTTCTCACTACTCTGTCTTATAAGCACAGTGTCTTTCAATGCCCTTTATGAATAGTAGCCGCCTTTTAAATAGATTATTTACACACACACACACATATGCTTGCATTGCACACACACACACACACACACACACACACACACACACACACACACACACACACTCACGTGCGCGAACACACAGACACACACACACACACACACACACACACACACACACACACACACACACACACACATACACACATGCGCGAACACACGCACACACACACACACACACACACAAATTCCCAACAAGAGTTTCTAGAATTCTCTAATTCCTCACACCTTTTTTCGTGGCATGGTAGCATTACCACCAGTCTAGCTATGGCTAGAGACTACATACAGTAGTTACCTCACCATTTTTAATTTGGTCAGATACAAATTATATAAAAAATGATACCACATTAGCAGTATGCTAAAGCGATCTGATGTCTGGAGGTGGATACCGTGACTTTTCCAACTTTCAATGCTAAACAGTAACACCCCTCCTCAGATAATAAATAACTATGCATAAATAATAAAGGCCAACCACAATGTCTTAAAAATATATAAGTAGTATTTTAGACAACAAAGAAAGCAATGCTGATTCAGATTAATTATGTAGATGTCCAGACAATGACTGGAGAATATAAAAATACCAGTCAGTTGTATAGACAAGAATATTTAAAGATGAATCTGATCTACAGCCTAATAAATACCCTAGCTGTCACTTATAGAAGAAATACTGGACCTAACAATTTTGTTATTAAAATTATACAAGGCAGAATTCAAACAGCAAACCTTCATAGAAGTTTCATCCAGATCTTCCAAGCAAATACTAACCCAGGTATTCAAAAGGACCCCCACCACCAGCGGTAAGAGCTACAGTCAAAAGTGAATATGTCCGCAGTGTGGGAAAATGCAGTTCAGAGATATGTTAGCTACAATGAGAAAAGACCTCATTGTCAGCTAATTTGCATGTCTCTGAATCAATTGTGAACTACAATGAGGGCAACTCAGCTTTTCTGTAGTACTCAAAACCACCAGCCAATGCATCACATTGGCAAAGACACTCCCATTCACTCACCCACACACATGCAAACAGTCAAACACACACACACACACACACACACACACACACACACACACACCAGCATACCTCTTCCCTGTCCCTGTCTCTGAGTTGGCAAAATCTGCTTGATGTCTCTGCTTATTTTTGCCCCTGACCTGATAAACCATACATCCTTACTGTTAGTCACTATTGCCAGACATTGCAGTTTCATTCTTCTGATTGTTTTTTTCTGTGTGACCTTTTTGCTCATTCTTTTAGTTTGTTGGTTGGGATATTTTGCAGACACCCTAATGGTTATGGATATCGGTTGGGTATGACAACTCTGTGTTTCTAAAGGTAAGCCAAACATTTCACTTATGCTGTGCTGATGATGCCATAAGAAGACTGAAACATGCATGTCCACAGCTAGTGGGGTTTGGCTTTATTGGTCTGAATTTATTCATTCATCATCATCATCATCATCATCATCTTCTTTCGGCTTTTCCCGTTAGGGGTCGCCACAGCGGATCATCTGTTTCCATTTCTTCCTGTCCTCTGCATCTTGCTCTGTCACACCAACCACCTGCATGTCCTCTCTCACCACATCCATAAACCTTATCTTAGGCCTTCCTCTTTTCCTGTTACCTGGTAGCTTCATCCTTAGCATTTTTTTCCCAATATACTCAGCATCCCTCCTCAGCACATGTCCAAACCAATGTAATCTTGCCAATCTGGCTTTGTCTCCAAACCTTCCAACCTGGGCTGACCCTCTAATATACTTATTCCTGATCCTGTCCACCCTCGTCACACCCAGTACAAATCTTAACATCTTTAACTCTGCCACATCCAGCTCTAACTCCTGCCTTTTTGTCAATGCCACTGTCTCCAACCCATATACCATAGCTGGTCTCACTACCCTCTTGTAGACCTTCCCTTTCATTCTTACCGGTATTCATCTGTCACAAATCACTCCTGACACTCTTCTCCACCCACTTCATCCTGCCTGTACTCTCTTCTTCACCTCTCTTCCACACTCACCATTACTCTGAACTATTGATCCCAAGTATTTAAACTCATCCACCTTCGTCACCTCTACTCCTTGCATCCTCACCATTCCTCTATCCTCCCTCTCATTCACACACATATATTCTGTCTTAGTCCTGCTGACCTTCATTCCTCTTCCCTCTAGAGCATATCTCCATCTCACAAGGGTCTCCTCCACCTGTTCCCTACTCTCATTACAGATCACAATGTCATCTGCAAACACCATAGTCCACAGGGACTCATGTCTGATGTTATCTGTCAACCTGTCCATCACCATTGCAAATAAGAAAGGGCTCAGAGCTGATCCTTGATGTAATCCCACCTCCATCTTAAACACATCCATCACTCCCACAGCAGACCTCACCACTGTCACACTACCCTCATACATATCCTGTACCACTCTTACATACTTCTCTGACACTCCCGACTTCCTCATACAATACCACAACTCCTCTCTAGGCACCCTGTCATATGCTTTCTCTAAGTCTACAAAAACACAATGCAACTCCTTCTGACCTTTTCTGTACTTCTCCATCAACACATTCAGAGAAAACATCGCATGTGTATTGCTCTTTCCCAGCATGAAACCATACTGCTGATCGCCAACCATCACGTCCCTTCTTAACCTAGCTTCCACTACTCTTTATAACTTCATGCTGTGACTGATCAATTTAATCCCTCTGTAGTTATTACAGCTCTGGACATCAACCTTATTCTTAAAAATTGGTACCAGAACACTTTTTCTCCATTCCTCAGGCATCCTCTCACTTTCCAAGATTTCATTAAACAATCTGGTTAAAAACTCCACTGACATTTCACCTAAACACCTCCATGCTTCCACAGGTATGTCATCTGGGCCAACAGCCTTTCCATTCTTCATCCTTTTCATAGCTATCCTTACTTCCTCCTTGCTAATCCATTGCACTTCATGATTCACTATCCCCACATCATCCAACCTTCTCTCCCTCTCATTCTCTTCATTCATTAACCCCTCAAAGTACTCTTTCCATCTGTTCAACACACTCTCCTCGCTTGTGAGTATGTTTCCCTCATTATCCTTTATCACCTTTACCTGCTGCACATCTTTCCTAGCTCAGTCCCTCTGTCTAGCCAATCGGTACAGGTCCTTTTCTCCGTCCTTAGTGTCCAACCTTTCATACAACTCTTCATATGCCTTATCCTTCGCTACCTCTCTCTTTGCCATGCACCTCATCTCCTTATATGCCTGTCTACTTTCTTCATCTCTCTGACAATCCCACTTCTTCTTTGCCAACCTCTTTCTCTGTATACTCTCCTGTACTTCCTCATTCCACCACCATGTCTCCTTGTCATCCTTCCTCAGTCCAGCTGTCATACCAAGCACCTTTCTAGCCGTCTCCCTAACTAGCTCTGCTGTAGTTACCCAGCTATTTGGTAACTCTTCACTGCCACCCAGTGTCTGTCTTAACTCATCCCTGAACTCCACCTCACAGTTACCCTTTTTCAATTTCCACCATTTGATCTTTGGTGCTGCCCTCACACTCCTCCTCCTCTTCTTGATCACCAACGTCATCTTACAAGCCACCATCTTATGCTGCCTAACTACACTTTCCCCAGTCGCCACTTTACAGTCTCCAATCTCCTTCAAACTGGCCCTCCTACATAAGATATAATCCACCTGTGTGCATCTTCCTACACTCTTGTGTGTCACCCTATGCTCCTCCCTCTTGTTAAAATATGTATTCACCACAGCCATGTCCATCCTTTTCGCAAAATCCACTACCATCTGACCTTCTGCATTCCTTTGTTTAACACCATACCTCCTCATCCCCTCTGTTCCCTTCACCAACATGCCCATTAAAATCTGCTCCAATCACCACTCTCTCACCCTTGGGTACAGTCATCACCACTTCATCCAACTCACTCCAAAATTTTTCTTTCTCATCCATCGCACACCCAACTTGTGGGGCATATGCACTAACAACATTCATCATTACACCATCAATTTCCAGCTTCATAAACATCACTCTATTGGACACTGTTTTCACCTCCAAAACACTCTTAGCACACCATTCCTTCAGGATAAATCCTACTCCATTTCTCCTCCCATCCAGGACATGATAAAACAATTTGAACCCACCTCCGATACACCTAGCCTTACTCCTTTTCCATCTGGTCTCTTGCACACACAATATACCAACCTTCCTTCTGTCCATCATATCAGCTAGCTCTCTCCCTTTACCAGTCATACTGCCAGCATTCAAAGTTCCGACCCTCACTGCCACAGTCCTAGCCTTTCTCCTCTCTTCCTGCCTTCGGCCATGCCTTCCACCTCTTCTCCTCCTTCGGCCAACGGTAGCCCAATTTCCGCCAGCACCCTGTTGGCTAACAGTACTGGTGGCGGTCGTTGTTAACCCGGGCCTCGACCAATCCAGTATGTAAATATTTACTGCTATCTGCATGAATAATTTGGCAAAGTTTTACGCCGGGTGCCTTTCCTGACGCAACCCTCCCCATTTATCCGGGCTTGGGACCGGCACAAAGAAATGCACTGGCTTGTGCATCCCCAATTTGTTCATTAATAGACTTAAAAAGAAAAAAAAAATAGAAATGCCATATAGCTGAAAGACCTAATGTCCTTAAATGGTCATTTGCATATATCCCATGTTGCTTACAACACAAGAGGTTTAACGAATCACACAGTGGAAAGGCTAGCCTTGGTAGAGTTTTCTTTTGGTTTTTACTAATTGCTTTTTCTGTGTGATCTTTTTACTCATTGTTTTAGATTCTTCTTATTGATGGTAAAGTGCATTGTGATGCTAGACCTTTTGCTCTATTAATTTTTAAGTGAGTCCAAGTAACAGTTTAAAAATTCTCTCTATCTCTGCTGTCATGTAGTGTTCCTCCTGCCTTTATCCTGAAGCCTACTCCTACACAGACACATGCACAGCCCTCTCAATTGTTCCTATTTTACAGAACACACCCGCTGTTGCCTCTTAAATGTGCCTTGCCCTTTGTAACTCACAGACCATTGCGATCATTGAAAAATGACAGATATTAGAGTTTTGTACTTGTTTATTATTATTATTATTATTATTATTATTATTATTATGTAAGAAATACCCTTTTACACTAACTACTCAGTTAGCAAACTGGGTTAAGGCTCCTGCTTGATGACTTGCTTTCTGTGTCAAGGGTGCTGTGTTTGAACCCCCTCCTTTTAGTTTATTTCTTTTTTATTTTCAAAGACAAGGTAATATGTTGGAAATTCCCTGGTGTCCAGGAGTGGTGCAGAGATTTAACAATTTGCAAGAGAGTTCTGAGGGTACAGTGTCTGAATCTTTTTTAAGTGCCTTTATGGCATGATTTAAAGAGTATCCCTGGTGTCTAGTATTCCCCCTCCCCTAGTATTGCAGGATTTGCTTGTTAGTCTAGAGAGAGTGTGGAGGCGTGACAGCCCACTGGCACACATTCACATATTCTTACACACATACACACACCTCACCTACCTATTCCCTAACTAACTCTCACTACTGTAACCAACCAGGCAGACACACACACACACACACACACACACACACACACACACACACACACACACACACACACACACACACCTTACCTACCTATTCCCTAACTCCCACTACTGTAACCAACCCGGCAGAGACACACGCACGCACGCGCGCATGCCAACACACACACACACACACACACACACACACCTTACCTACCTATTCCCTAACAAACTCCCACTACTGTAACCAACCAGGCAGAGACACACACACACACACACACACACACACACACACACACACACACCTGGGGGGCACACACATATACAGCCACAAAACATACACACACATGCACACCTCCTTACCTGTTCAGTAAACTCCGTGTCACTTACCTGTAACATGATCTCACTCACTGGAAGTAATGGATGAATGCAAGCTTTTCTCTGAGACAATGAAATGACATATTAGTTTTATAAGAGGTACTCACCATTACTATAGATGACTTAACTGCTCCACACTTCGCAGTGATATCCTCCTCTGTCACTTATAGTACTCTTAATTTCCTAATTATTTTATGCTGTTAGTCTTGAAGCTGTTTTGATATCAGAAACATTTGTGCTACATGTTTTCACCCTTGTTAGTCTATGTTCAGCTACCACAATTTTACAATGGATTAACCTGTTGCCTAGAAAAGGTTTTGGCTGTGTGTGCTGAATGGTGACTAAAATCTGTACAACTCTGTTCAGCCTGTCATTGAAAACACTGTCAATTTTTGGGTAATCAGCATATTGCCCAGAAAAAGTCCAACTAGTAGAAACATTATGATAACTACAAAAATAGTATAGTACATATTTTGATTAGTCCATAGGCCCTTAAAGAGGGCATATGTGGCTATGTGGTTGTAGACTGGCACTGACCACTATATCAGCATGGTATATTTCACAGACTAGAGTACATTTCTGTATTTAATTCTCAAAAATTGAGAAGTGGTAGAACATGGCATCTTATAGGTGTACTGGGCAAATTTTGAGGGTTCATATGTTACTCCTGTCAAACTATATATTCTTGACTGCAACCACTAGTGATATAATTCTTACTTCAGACTCTAGAAGTTCTATCCACATGTACATAAATACACATGATAAACTGAAATCATGGAGAATATGTCCTGTCCCAACTAGCATTCACCAATTCTGTTTTACTGAAACAGTCTTATAATATTATTCGGGCAGAATTTAAAGAAAAATGAAATGCAAAAAGAAGAAATTAACATAGTTGTGCTATTTCTTTCTCAGGATCTGGATTTGCTTATACTACTTGTAACAACAATAGTTTAAAGAGCTGAAAAACCCAAAGATGGAATTAGTGGTCATTTAGGAACAAAATATGTTTTAGGATAAATTTTGGGCCTGATTCCAAAAGCCCTTGCTCTCATTGCAAGTGACCACTTATGCTGAGAGCAGATCTTTTGGAATCTGGTCCATACAGTAAGCCTGTTCAGTGGCGGATCCAGGAATCTGCAAAAGGCGGGGCGCGGTCTGGTTAGTTGACTGCTGGGGTGAGATTCAGAAAGTGGGACAGGGGGTTTGACTTCTCACTCCAACAGCAGAGTTGTCTACTGAGTAATCCTGCTTGATTATTGTGCCCAGAACATCATCTGCAATCTCTCCTGATTCCGTTATCTTCACCAGTCCAACCGATTCTCTTAATTCATTCTCCACTGAGACAGCTAAACTCTTCTCATTTGTATCATCCACAACACAGGAATCTTTATCTGCATTCTGATACTCCATATCCAACAAATGTTTCTCCAACTTCTTATTTTCCACCTCCAAACTCTAATTTTTCTTTCCTTCTCCATGCTGCTGCTTCCTTTAGGTATCTTTGTTACACACACACACACACACACACACACACACACACACACACACACACACACACACACACACACACACACACACACCACACATGCACACATATACACATGTAATAACCTCATCTGCATGGAATGTGGAAAAGGGTACTGTGTCTGTATCTCTGCTCTGATCTTTCATACATGTATTTTCCATAGATAGATAGATATAAGAAATGCTTACAGCTTCAGATAGATATCAGAAATGCTTACATCTTCAGAGCAGTCAAACTGTTCTACTGCAAAATTGTCTTTTGACATAATATATGAATATCTTAACAGATGTGATCAAGGCCAATGAATATAGGTAGTTTTCTGGCCAACTCCCTCTCCAAATTGACATCACCACGACCGTCCTAAAAACCCACCCATCCTGTGATGTCACAGATCCCTGGTCTTTCCCCTACCCATACAGAAAGTAAAGGCTAAAACAAGGAAACAGTACGTGAGTCAAGTCCCTTGCTGTGAGCTGTCAATCGCAGCAGGTAACAGATCAAATTACCCTTAACACTTTGACAGCTAATGAAGTTAGGTGTGAAGGGGGGGTGGTAGATGAGTTGAAGTAGTACAATTCAGGCTTCACAAAAGACTGCAATTTAGCCATTCTAAAAAGAAGCAGCAGTAAAAAGCACTTTGAAAATCTGTTCTGTGACATTTGTACTATTTGTGTTTTAAGGAGTCATTACTTAAACTACGGGTCTCCAGTTTTTTATGTTTTCTTTTCCTCCACGTTTCCATAGAAAATTTAATACTCCACTACACACTTCCTTATATTTTAATCCTTCATTTAACTATTTATTGAATACACATATTAAATAGTTTTTCTGCCATCTTTCTACATTTTTATATATTTCAAACCCAATACTATCAATCCTGATACTGATTCAGTAACTGTTTAAATGCTTTTTATAATTCATATAGTGTGATCTCTTTTCCAAGTTATTATTTTGTTCAGAAAATGTTTTGTTTCCAATTTCTTATGTCTCTTTTTTCACTAAACGTTTCTTCCACATAACTTACAATTTCCATAATTAGTTGCTGACTTTTCTTTTTATTACCTTCTTTATCTTTTATCTGTCACATTATGGTACTATCTGCATTCACTATCTTGCTAATTAAAGTGAAACTTCTTTTCTTTCGAGTTTGTTTATACAAATAGGTCTGTATTTTTTTCATGTTTTTTCTTATCAATTTCTTTTTCCTTTACATAACAGCAGGGGTGCTCGTGCTATAGGACTGCCGCCCCACACCTTTAGAAATAAAAAAAGAAAAAGAGTAAAAATAAAATCACAAAAAAAAAAAAAAAAAAAAGAGTAAAAATAAAATCACAAAAAAAAAAAAAGAAAAGAGTAAAAAAAATCATGAGTCCCGGAACTCCACACATGCGTGCTTCGAGTTCCTGGTACTCAGAACTCCAGACTGCTGTGTTATGCAGTCCAGATAAGGAAGAAAGGAATCTCTGCCCTGCCAGCCCAGAAGTCTGTGTGATGATGACCGCACAAACCGGAAGGACACTGGACTGCATCGCTCGCAAGCTCCAGCCTACTCTCGTCAGGAAACCAGTAAAGCTTGTGCAGGCTGCTACAGAGGACAAACAGTTGATCTACTGCTGCAGAGAATGAATGGAGTTTGATCTGCATAAAGTGGGCTGCTGCAGAGGATGGATTCAGGCTGCTACAGAAGATGGAGTTTGATCTGCTGCTATGGTAGGGTGTGTGATTCAGGACTGATCTGGAGGACGAAGTGTGTGTGTGTGTGTGTGTGTGTGTGTGTGTGTGTGTGTGTGTGTGTGTGTGTGTGTGTGTAAGTGTGTGTAATGCCCCAGTTGCTACATACTGGTGGCTAGAGAGAACACATGGTGGTGGGTAGAGAATACTCAGGCTTGAACCCTGTACCTTGGGTGCAGGTAGTAAGGGCCTGAATTGCCTACCCACCGCCATTTGTAAAAAATTTGCAGATTTTTGCATCATATTTGTTCTGTTCCTCATAAAATCTGTGGTTTCTGTTTGTTTGTTGTTCCTGGCAAAGTCAGTAGTGCTGTGGTGCACTGGTAGCATTGTTGCCTGACAGCTACAGGTTCTCTGGTTTGATCCCTGGCTGGGGTGCTTTTTGTGTGGAGTCTGCATGTCTTCCCATCTTACAAAGACGTGTCTGGAGTGTTTCTCCCTGCTCTGCTGAAAATTGGCTTTTGTTCAAAGTCAGACTTTCCTGGTTAGCAAATGTTAAATAAAAATAACAGGCATTTGAATTTCAGACTTCATATTCTGCAGAAAGTACAAGACCTTTTATTCTAGCAATTTTCTAAGTTTATAACATGGATATTTGAAATTTGTCCTTATTTTTGGAACTGTATTCCCCCATTTTTGGCTTCGTCCAGGTTTTTTGTGCTAAGGTTGAGAGCTATGGTGAGAACTGAATTCATTGAATATGTTTGGGGGCTGTATTCTCCCATTACTGGCTTTGTCCATGTTTTTTTGCTAAGAAGTTGAGAGGTATGGTGAGAAATGAATTCACTGAATATGTTTGGGGGCTACATTCCCACATTATTGGCTTTGTTCAGATGTTTTGTGCTAAGAGGTTGACAGCTATGGTGAGAACTGAATTCACTAAATGGTAGTCATTTAAGATTCTGTCTTCCTCTCTTTCAAAAAACAGCTGATTTGGCATAGTGGTATATGTGGTATGTTGCTTTGACTGTTTTGCACAGGGTTCCCCTGGGTTCAAGACTTGGCAGTGAAATGTATGGTGGTAACACAGCATTTTATTGTAGCAACTTTCCAACATTATACAAGCAATGTTTAAAATGTGTCCCTGTTTTTGTGGGCTTTTGCCCCCCCCCCCCCAATAAATTTTGGCTTTTTCCAGATTTCTTGTGCTGCAAAGTTCAGAGATACAGCGGAGTGTCGAGTAGATTTTACAAGGAGCTGAGAGCTGCAGGGGAAGAAAAGTTTAGTACTGCTTATGGTCAGTCTACTTGCATTGTTAATAGCACAACAGATAGTTTACTTGCTTTTGATGCAGAAGGCTGTGAGTTCTACTCCCACAGTAGGTAGATGCATTGCTGATACTGTACTGTGTTCTAAATGGTGTGGATGCTGCAGTCCTTTTTGGCGAAGATACCTAGTAACTATGAACCTATTATCAGTTTGCCATCCATTCCCTACTGCAATATTACTAGCTTATCATTTTTTTAATGCAACATGGGCAATTTATTCCTCAATGGCAGCAACCACTTTATTTGTAGATAAAACAATGACATATAAAGTTGTTTGCTAGCAGCAACCTCTTCATTAGTTACATATTTCTTTAATGTGGAATTATTTAAATGACTTTTACTTCTTCAGAGATTATGCATATTTACTGATACTGGTGGACTGTAGAAGTTTGAGTAGACTTTTATGATGGAACTGTACGGCCCAAACTGCAGAATCCTATATAAACGCATTCTACGGACATCTCCAGGAATGCATGGATCATGCTATCCCAAACAAAATCAAGACTCAATCATCCAAAGGCAGGCATCCAGTCTGCTGGACCTCAGCCATAAATAAACTGTACAACAGAAGGAGGAAACTACTACATGATATAGCAAAATCCCTAAAAGGGAAGGCATCTCTGATCAGTACTAGCAAAAAATTACGATCCCTCATAAAATCCTCCAAGGCCAGCTTTGAGAGAAAAATTGCATAGGACACTAAAGACAATCATAAGGCTTTTTTCAGTTATGTTAGGAACCTGGGATGCAACTCCCAGACTTTTTCTGAGTTGATTCTAAAAGACAAAAAATACACTGAACCCACAGATATCGCCAATATCCTGGCAGACAGGTTCAGTGCAAACTTCTCCACCCCCTCCCCCCAAAAAGAGCAAGTATCTATTCAGGCAGAGTGCAGCCTCCCAAACATTTCTGATGCTCAGGTGAAGGCCGCCCTCTCCAAAGCAAAAAACACTGCTTCCATGGGACCAGATGGCGTCCCGGGTTGCGTCCTACATGAACTCCAAGAAGAACTAATCCCTCAAGTAAAACTGCTGTACAATCTCAGCCTCACTACAGGATATGTGCCCAAAGAATGGCGTACAGCAACAGTGGTCCCACTCCACAAAGGTGGCGCCTCTGCGGACCCTGGAAACTATCGCCCCATAAGCCTGACTAGCCTAGTCTGCAAGGCTATGGAGAGGATCATCATGGAACTCATAAACAAAGACATTGGGGACCTACAGACACTAGATCCTACCCAATTTGGCTTTGTCAAGGGCAGATTTTGCCTTTTGAACCTGGTCGACTTCTTCAAAACAGTCACCAAGGCCATAGATGAAGGGAAGGTAGTCCACACAGCCTATCTGGACCTCGCAAAGGCATTTGACACAATACCCCACTCGGGCATCATAGATAAGCTATCCAGCCTAAATATAAACCCCTATGTCACAAGATGGGTCGCAAACTGGCTCAAAGACAGAACCCACAGAGTCAGAGTTGCTGGAGCCATGTCAGACTCAAAACCGGTCACAAGTGGCGTCCCACAATATTCTGTCCTGGGACCTCTCTTGTTCAGTATTCACATTTCTGAGGTACAGCCCAACATGGGAGGACTATGGCTCACCAAGTTCGCAGATGACTGCAAACTGGGTGCCATAATCGACTCTCTAGCTGGCACAAACATCCTTCAAAAAGGTCTCGCAGAGATGGATAACTGGTGCCAGAGCCATGGTCTAAAGCTAAATGCCAAAAAGTGTATAGTCATACCCTTTGGCAAAAACAATGTGCCCACAAATTACCACATAGGTGGTAACCCATTAAGTACAGAGAAAGTAATTAGGGATCTGGGGACCCAAGTTGATAGCAATCTCTCCTTTGACAACCACATTGCCAAAGTGGTTAGAAAGACCTTCTACATAGCCCACCTCATCATGAAAGGATTCACATCTAGATCAAGAGAGGTAATCGTGCCCCTTTATTCATCCCTCATCAGGCCCATCATAGAATACAATGCCCCCTTTGGGATGTACCTTACCCAACACCTGCAGCAATTGGAAAGACCCCAAAAGTACCTCACCAGGAGGATCAAGGGACTCAAACAGATGCCATATGCTTCTCGGTTAAAAAAACTCCAGCTCTACTCAGTTGCATACCGCCTACTTCGAGGCGATCTATGCCTGACATATAAAGCTATGTCCAATCCAGAATTAATGGACATGCTCCACCTCAGTAAATCTAAATCCCTTAGAGCCACGTGCTCGAGGGACTTGAACCTCAGCACAGAAATAAATAGAACATGCTGGAGGGACAGATTCATAACCCAGAGGCTCCCTTCGCTATGGAATAGAATTCCAATTCATGTTAGACAGAGCACCTCACTGACTCTCTTCAAGAAGAATCTTGATGAGTGGATGGGGGATCGTAGGTTTGTCCCAGGAATTACTTCCATGTCACTATTAGACAGAGGCACAGTAAACTAAACTTTAAAAAGGGCACAGTATACTCAAATCAAGGGGTGGTGTAAGCCAAACACAATCGGGCTAGGCTTATAAATGCCCTAGGGCAGATAGCCTAGTATGAACCTATGAACCTATGAACCTATGTAAGTTTGAGTAGACTTTTATGATGGAAACGTTCTGAATTAGGCAGTTTTGGCATTATTGGTGCATGCTTTCTGTTTCATTGTTTACTGGAAAAATGTTCAAATCAATAAATTTAAAATGCCCTCTAACAACTGTACTATATTGTACAAGGAATATAATTTAATACAATCAGGAAGATGTATCAAAGAGCATGTGTATGTTTCGTGTTCAAGGGGCCTATGATTTGAAAACAGCCCAAAGTTAATCTTTATCTGCCACTGGCAAACTGTATTTTCTTTGAATGTGGGTTTCAATGCTGTTTCAATGAATGTGAGTTTCAAGGGCAGAGAAGTTTTAATGCTAAGTCGATTTTCATTGTGAGACTGCATTGCTTTGTTTAGCAGATATCTATTAGGGTTTGTGCTGTAAAATGCAAAATAAAACTTTCAAATGAAATCCAAATCTTCGCAGAAGTAATGCAGTATGCACATTACAGTGTTTATGGTAAATGGGGTGAAATAACTAAGGAATGGCACATTGGAATGGCTGCAGGGGGGAGGCTCCATTCGACCATGATTTTGTGGGGGGAGAAGGGCAGCAAACTCAGACAGCCTCGGCTGAACTATACCTCTCAACTGTCCAGATTTATGCAGAATGAATAGATTTTTGCTTCTTATTTTTGGTTTGTTCCTCATAAAGTTTGTGGTTTTCTGGCAAAACATTTAGGAATGAAGTCACTAAATAATGACAGACATTGAGTTTCAGACGTTATAACCTTCAGAAAAATGCATGCTAAAGCAAGACCTGTTATCCTATCAACTGTCTTAAGTTTATACAAGAGCAATTTTTAGTACTGTTTGTATGTTCCCCCAATATATTTATTTGGCCTTGCCCAGATTTCCTGCATTAAGAAGTTGAGAGGTATGTGCAAATAAATCGCTTTATAGAATTAGAAATATCCAAACCTCTCAACTGTCCCCAATTTTGGCTCAAAATGTAGCTCTCCCCCTAATAATGCCTCCACAAAAATGGCAATTTTGGAAGAAAACATGGAGGGTTTACAATTATAAATAACTGTAATGATCAGAGTTATAGATTACTTTTATTTCAGAAATGCATGTAGATGCTCTTATTTTGTTAGCTGCTTATACTAATATTAAAAAGGTGTCCCTTCTTTGACAGGTTCCCATCTGTATTGTGTGGCAGTTTTATATTTTTGCATCACATTTTTGGTCTGTTTTTCATAGAATTGTGGTTTTCTGTCAAATTAGTGGCAAAGATTGAAGTTAGAAAATAATGGCAGATATTTGAGTTTCAGATTTCATACCCTCCAGAAAATTCATAATAATGCAAGACCTACTACTATTCTATTATCTTTCTAAGTTTATAAGAGCAATATTTAAAAATTGTCCTTACTTTTGGGCCTGTGTCTCACTTCTGTGTATGGCTTTGTCCAGATTTCTTGCTCTGAGGTTGAGAGGTATGAGTGTCAGAGCCATCACCATCAGCCTGAGACATTTCAAATTGTAACATACTTGTTGCACCCCACTCCCCCATGTAGTGACTCTGGATGTGTCCAAGCAAGGCAAGGAGCAGTTATGCAGTGTAAGTGT
This sequence comes from Protopterus annectens, assembly GCF_019279795.1. Classification (NCBI taxonomy): domain Eukaryota; kingdom Metazoa; phylum Chordata; order Ceratodontiformes; family Protopteridae; genus Protopterus; species Protopterus annectens. The sequence goes on from NC_056741.1 coordinate 525,646,385, forward strand.
GCAGAGTATTCCCCCATCAAAGGTAGACACAAGTACGACAGTGGCTATTCATCTGTCCTTGATTTTGCATAATGTTCTGGTTTTCTGTCATATTTTTATACTGTTGATTTATGCTTCTTATTATTCAGAAAATGCATGCTGTTGCAGTGCCCTGTTGCTTTGTGTTTAAGTAGCAATTCTTTAATGAACATCGGGTAAGCTTGTCTGAGATAGTAAGATGCAAGTAACCTTTAATAAGCATACTGTTAAATAATTACCTACACTGAAATCCTTTTTGTTGTTGCCACACAGAGAATATTTACATAGCTAGATAATGTACAAGCCTTAGGTATTGAAATGCATATGACAGTATTTGTAATAAAGGACAGGATTACAGTATTTTCAGAAGCTCGTTACATTTGTTGGAGATTTGCAGTAATCTTTGCAGACTTTACCCATAAACTAAACAAAATGCAATCTATCATGTGTGGTCCATAACCTGTGCAGCAATCCTTTAAGCAATTTATCTT